>NC_089912.1:46999087-47299087 GCF_040182565.1 Anser cygnoides
CTGACCACAGCCCTCCTGTCCCATTTAGAAGGAGGAAGTAGAAGAGGGTGGAGGGAGGGAAAGGTGTAGTTAGTTTGCTTTTAGTTCTCTTAATGCTGTCTGTAAGCACTAGGCAATAAATTATATTAATCTTCTTATACTGAATCTGTTTTGCCCATGACAATAACTGGTAAGCAATCTCCCTGTCCTTATCTCAACCCATGAGCCTTTTTTTTTTTTTTTCCATCATGTTTTCTCCCCTTGTCGTTTCGAGGAGGGGGCATGAGAGAGCGGCATGGTGGCTTAGCTGCTCATTGGTGTGAAACCACCACAGTAATTATCCTCATAGGTTTGTTTTCTCCTTATATTCTTAATAATAATAATAATAATAATAATAAATAAAAATCTCCAAGCTAGATCAGTCTCTAATCTCAGTTCTCAATTGACACAACGCTTCTGTCATGAAATAAAAATATGATAGCCTGTAGTCACGAAACTTATTGTTGTAGGTTTTCTGTAGTCACAAAACTTATTATTGCAGGCCTTAAAACTGAAACAGTCAAACTTACTTTACAAACTTTAACAAGAAACACCACATAAGCAGCAACTTTCACAGTTTATACAGCCTTTTTCTTTCATTGAGCATCCATACCAGTAACATTCATGAAATGCAGTTATCCAAGTCTTACTGTAAGACCACATTAAGATGAAACATTTTAATTATTTGTGTTAATGTCATTATTCTCACACAGTGCTGTGCAGCATCTCAGGTTCCTCTAGTACCACCGTTTTAAATTCCTTAACATAAGGAAATTTTGCTTGAAAATAAAGTCACTGAGCATAAACTCCAGGGCTATGAACAATCTGATTCAACTTACAAAGTTGGCTCTACTTTGAATGGACCATATCACCTCCAAACTAAATTATTTTGTGGTTCCAAAACATATGAAGCAGGAGCAAAACCAGTTAGATTCTCATCAGCTAAGTCAAATTCCTGTCTAAGCATTAACCATTAAGCATTAAATGAGCTGTTTAACATGATATTAAGTGACAAACAGGTCTAAAATTCTCACATACTGAATATTTACGTCAAACAGGATACTCAACTTACTCGTTAGATGCATTAAATTATTATACACATAAAATTCCTTGTCATTACTTGGATTTTATTTTGTTGTTGTTTATATCATTTTCTTTTTAAAGAAAGGGAAAAAAAAAAAGAAGAAAGAAAATATGACTCTCAAAACTGCCTCATCTTTTTCCTTAATTCACTCAGCAATTGAGGCAGGTTTCACAAATCATTCTTGTAAGGAATCAGAAATTAGAATTGGAATAAAAGCTTTCCTTATGTTAAAACCAGTTCTTTTCTACTATTTTAATGTTTTCAGCTGAGTTTTCAAGAACAAAAGTGGACAAAACCAGTGAAAAACAGTTATTCCATATCGGTCTCAAAATGGTAACTTCAGATCATTTCCATCCACAATATAAGTTCTTGTTTCAGATGTTGGGGAATTTTCAGAGTTCTAGTATAAAATTCTTTGTAACATTTACTTCAAAATAAATAAATAAATAAATAAATAAAAACCAAAATGAACAAGCTGGATGCTTTGAATATACTGTAACCACTTTAAAATGTTCCAATTAATACACTAATTCAAATCCTTTGAATAGGATTTGTCTCATTTCTTGGTGCTATTCCTTGACACAGTATGAAGAATGAGAAAAGCATCCTCTTTTTCATCCTAGATCCTATATCTTTGTGTTTATCACAGTATTCAGTACAACCAAAAAGTGTTTCAGCTACAAAATAATATATTTCACTACTGAAGTGATTTTTAGATCTGTCAGTAAATGTAAAGATAAGAAATAAAATTAAAAAAAAAAAAAAAAGGCCTGTAGGAACCATTTTTTTTGTTTGTTTGTTTGCTTTCTTTTAAATCCAGGTTTGTAATTGCTATAAACAATAGCATATTACTAACAAACTGAATTTTGCTAGAATGTACTCTTACTTTATTTTGAGAATCAGGAAATAGAATGAGCTCATGTGTCCCTAGCAGGCAACAGTTTTCAGAAGAAAGTGGTTTAGCTCTTTTTGATTTCAAAGTTCTGTTCAAATACTAATTAGGAGAATATTTACTAAATTAAATAGGATCACCACTTAATGTCTGACTGGTTAATGATAGGGAATTATTCTAGCGCTCTAGCCAGACGATTCAGAATGTTAGCTTGCTAACAAATCACCATGAGTCATTTGACTCTTTGTTTGTCCATCATTAACAACAATTTACTGACCCTAGCATGGTATTGCATGTTAACCTGTACAAATGTAACAGCAAAGATTTTTGCTAATTAAAGACAAATTAAAAGAATCAAATTGTGTTCATAATTATTTTTATTTAAGACTGTACAATCCAAAACCAGCTTCAATGCCTTCACAACAGGAGCAGTAAAGACTACAAACGTAACCCTTTTTGTTAAACTAGCATTACCAAATAATCATGTTGAGGGAGCAATGCAAGATTAAATTTAGTGCAAAGCAAATGGAGCCTTTTAAAGCATATCTGTATTGTTAAAATAATAACACTCTTTCCACGTCACTCCTCCTCCCCAAATCAAACAACAACAACTTTAACAACAAATAAAAACAACTTGACAAACATATTTAAAAAAAAATAAAAATAGTAAACAGTGAGCTTGATACACCTCTGGCAGGGATGAAACAGCAGAACAAAGCTGGTGTCCTCAAAGGCAGTAGGGTAGTAGTACCACACAGTTCAAAAACCATGTCCATTCAAATGCAGCATAAACAGCTTAAAATTGCAGGCTGCTTACAGGAAACAGCAGGACAAAGATCACTGCTGCAGAAACAACAGTTTCACAAGAGTACTATATACTTATAAGTCCACTGCTTCTTTAGAAGGCAAGATAACGTATTCCCACTTCTAATTCAAACAGCAATTGGAAATGATCATGTTACTGTTAAAATGTGCATTAGGAAGAAAACCTTATACTAACTTGTTTACGTATCCTGCCCTAATTTTCACAAACAAAAGGAATCTATCCTGGCTTTTGTACATCTTTTTATCTGTCTGGCCACTGGCCACTTCCTGGTAAGAATACGGAGAAATAACTCTTACGTGCATTTATCCCACAATGCTTACACAAATCACCAACTCTTTAACTCCACACTTAGAATAAAAAAGCTGCTAGATGATTATGCAATATTCTGCCATACTTCAAGCAGCTGCTGGAAAACACTGTTATCTATAGATTTGTAAAAGAGAAAACGGAGAACTCTTCTCTCCCTACACTATTTTTTTTTAATAGTTAAGTAGAAACACCTGTTACTGTGAAGTGACTTCTGTTTATAGGTATTGAAGGAGATTAAGGTATCTGCTACCTGGAAACACATACTCTGTTGAGAAAAGCACACTGCAGTTCCACATTCAAAGTGCAAATGAAAAATAAAAACTTGATTAAGGTCAAGCACTCCAAGCTATTTCTCTCTTCTGACATTGTAAGTGTTCGGATCATTGAACAGGTTTCACCAGAATTTTTCATAAGATGCCTTCTGCCATTGTTGCCTGGGGATAAATAGTTCAAAATTCTGGAATGCTAACAATTTAGTCATTTCTCATGCTCTTCTTATACTCTCAACATTTGCTGCATGATACATAATTATGTTTTCTTCAGAAAGGAAATAGATGCACAGCAAGCACACAACATCCAATAAAATAAAATCAGAACTGTAATAACATATGATTTAAATTCAATTGTTTAAAAAAATAATTAGCAAGCAGAAGGCTTGTAGTCAACAAGCACCTCTTACATATCATAGTACAAACCTTGATGTGCTGTAATAATCTGCCATGTCATTTAAAACAAAATGTCATTTGCTGGCTGTAGATTAAATTGGTTTTGCACCACATATATCTTCTACTCTAAATATTCAAGTAAAATTCCTTTTTATTTCAGTTAAGGCTTTAACAGAGGTTAGATGTCATGCTCTGGCTTTGATTGTAAACTTATTTTTCTCAGCAACCAAAGGAGGAGAGTTCTTTGCCACTAATGGTATTGCTGTGTTCTGTAAACTACTAAATGACAAGTGATACATAAAAAGAGCCAAAAACAACATAGCAAAGTTTCCATTAAAAATAAAAAAATCCACTGAGATTAAACAGGAAGGGGCAATAGGTTTTCAGGTTGTGGTAAGCTAATTGATTCCTTGGGATTTTAGGTCTAGCCAACTCTTTCTGTTTATCTTGAGATATCCCCAGGAAAGAGTTTTGTTCTAATTTCCATTACAATAAGCCTTCAAACAATGGGTGAAAATAAATTCTTTGCACTGAAATCTGTGATTAAATTCTAAGTCTTACTTTGTCCATGCTGTAAACACTGATCAAGCCACTCAGCCAAAATTAAAGTCAGTCATGTTGTATTGCTTATCTGCTCTAACATAGCAAAATCCACAGACCTTTGCCATTTTAAATAAGTCACTTGGAAAACTGCTATCTTAAAATGTATTTCCAATAGAATTGCTTATGCCTTTTTCCTGCATAAGGAAAAGGTAAGGCATCTGGACACATCAATAATGCCTTGGTTATCCCTAACTACAACTACAAGAGTTTTAGGGAAGGTAAAGATCATAAAATAACTGAGTGCTCTTCTCCCTCTTTTTTCTCTAAGTATGTATCAGTGCCCACAGTGTCTTGACTTCTGCTTTTTATAGTAGATTCTCTTGGACAAGTGGAAATCCAATTAAGAAGAATGAATGTTGTTAAACTGCACTGTGTTCTGAAATTAATAAAGAAATAAATTGAAAAAAGGTAGGGAAATAAATGTTCTTTCATTTCCTTCAATCATAATGATAGCACTTATATAAGTGTCAGATACAAAATTATCGAATAAAAATACACCCATACACCTTCAGGAATCTGGGCAAGGAGTCTACACATTAGTATGCACCCTCTGTCAGAAAACTACAACCACAGTTTTTCACACTCAGAGGACACAAGCCCATAGAAAGTGGAACTACAGCACTCTGAGACTTTCCCAGAGAAGTAAACAAGCATTGTCTTTTATGAAAAAATCAGTATTATCTACACAATTATTAATTTAATTTTGCCAATGCATGCATGCCTAAAGCATATCTGCAGATGGGGAATTTAAATTATGTTCCAAACAACAACTTACAGACCTTCATGGTCTACTGTGGCATGTTCTTAGCCTTCAAGAAGGACAAATAATAACAAGCCATTCCAGAAATCAGGCTAGCTTCAGTACAGGTGAGATGTTCGCTTAATGTTTGCTACTACCACAGATCCTAAGGGGTTATCCAATCTACTGGGATTTAAGGCAAATCAGCATGTATAGAAGCCAGTTTTTACATCAGTTGCACAACACCTAAATAAGGGTGTAAGATGCTAGAAAATATTTGTGATAATATGTATTTTGGATGCAATTTTCAACACATACTTCTTCTTTAAGAAAAGTTTCAGTTATAAAAGGATACTTTATCCAGACACTCTAAACTGAGGGTTTACATTTTCCCACTAGTTATCTCTTGCTTTCAATGATCTAGTAAGAAAAGAAAAAGGAGACTGTAGACAAAATAAGAACCATAATAAATAAATTATCAGTTGAAGACATAACTATTTTTACAGGCCTTGAACCAATTCAAGTATTCTTCCTGGGAACTGGCTAATGGAGTTGCCAATCCTCTCTCCATCGTATTAAAAAAGTCCTGTCAGTCAGGTGAAGTCCCTGGCAACTGGAAAAATGGAAATATCACTCGCAATTTTAAAAAGGGTAGAAAGAAGGACTAGGGACCAGTGAGCCTCACCTCTGTGCCTGGCAAGACTGTGGAACAGATCCTTCTGGAAGCAATGTCAAGGAACGTGCAGGGCAAGGAAGTCATCTGAGACTGCCAGCATGGCTTCACCAAGGGCAAATCGTGACTGGCCAATCTGGTGGCCTTCTGTGATGGACTGACTGCATCAACCAACAAGAAAAGACCGACCGATGTCATTCACCTGGAATACTATAAGGCCTTTGATACGGTCCTACATGACATCCTGATCTCCAGATTGGAGAGAGTTGGAGTTGAAGGGCGGACCATTCAGTGGATAAGGAATTGGCTTGAAGGTCAAAACCAGACAGTACTTGTCAATGGCTCTTTGTCCAGGTGGAGGCTGATGACAAGTGGTATCCCTCAGGGGTTTGTCTTGGGACCTGTACTGTTTAATGTTTTTATCAATGATGTAGACAGTGGAATTCAGTGTACCCTCAGCAAGGCTGCAGATGACACCAGGCTGCATGGTGCAGTTGATACAACAGAAGGAAGGGATGCCAAACAAAAGGACCAGGACAAGCCTAAAAAGCAGGCCTATGTGAGCTGTAGCTCAGCAAGGCCAAGTGCAAGGTGCTGCACATGGGTCAGGGCAATCCCAGATATGAAGGCAGACTGGGGAAAGAACTCACTGAGAGCAGCCCTGCAGAGAAGGACTTTGCAATTCAGATAGGATATTTAATAGTTTGAATGGAGGAGTTCTGTAATGGCAGTTGGAAGCAAAAAAGCCTTTCTGACTTATTAAGAAGATGTTACTAGGCAACATGTAAGGAGAAACACTTTCTCCCCTCAAAAATTATGCATCCATATTCCCAAACATGGATGTTCCCATGTCCTTCTCCAGGAGAAAAAAAAATGTTATCCAGATAAGATTTCTATAAACTGCATGTATAATTAAAAATGTGTGTGGAATGTTCTGCTTGACACCTTAGAAAGGCTTTTTTTGTTTATATATAACTTTGCACCTATGCATATAGTTCTATTAATTAGTTCCTCACAATGTCTATTAATATATGAAATACAGTAGTTGTAGCTCTCAAGATGCAATTATAACTAAATTCCATCAAATGCAGACATATTACAGAAGCTGCCATATTGTGCTTACTTCAAGTTTATTAGCTTAAAGTAGTTCATTTGACAAAAGAATATCTAAATTTGCAAAAGTCTTCAAAGTGGATTGTATTTTCAGTGCAATAGAATTCAACATAAGCACACATATAATAATAATAATAATAATAATAATAATAAAGTTCTAGGAATATTAACAACTGAGTTGGGTTAATTCTGTTAACTTATGAGAAATTACTGTATTTGAAGACTACAGGAACAGGCACAGTTCTCCAAAATTCTGATCTGGGCAGAAAGGGTTCTGGAAACTCTTCCAAAAAATGTTTGCATGCATGTGACTATTTTGTCCAATAAATCTTTGAATTCTTCTATGTAAAAGGTGGAAAATCATATCTGCCTTTCTGGTGACTGTACCATAATCAGCCCAATACTTTCTTGTTTGTTTTTAACATTTAACAGTTGAATTTGTTTGCTAAGATATTATCTCTAGCTGTAAAATTCCTAAATAATGTTTTCTGTATTTCAAGATCTAGACGAATTAGGTTACTTCTCTCAGAGTTATTCTGTTAGGCTGTCTGTAAGACCGCAGAGATAATATTGGGTTCACTTGTAATTAAAGTATGATTTCTGTTACTAGAAATACTCCCTGTTATTTATTAGTCAGTATGAGGTTAATGAACCACCTCTAATAGGGCTTGGTTATTTAACTCAAGACAAAGGCTTATCAATCTAATGTTGGTGATCCCAAATTAAACTTTTAATGGTGTTATCTATCACATTGCTACTCTTGCAGTAGTTACTCTTGCTATACCAAAATTTTCAGAAGAATCTACCCCAAGGAAATAAAGTTCTTCTGATTTTACAGGCTATCTCCATGTTTTGTTTCCTTCAGCTATTCTAATGTAGACAGAGGTGGGCTCAAATCCACTTCTTTAATTTTTCTGAAGGGTTTCCACAAACTCTGTGAAACTTTGAGAATAAAATTGCAGTAGTGAATATGTCAGGATGTCTAATTCTATTGCATAGTTATAAAAGTACTTGGATTTTCCCTTCATGTAGTACTCACAAAGCTTTAATAATCCAGTAACTTCTTAGATCCAATATTCTGGACTTTGTCGATCATGCTTAAACCAACAAATCCAGTGAGCTCCTGAAACAAGATACTTTTCCGCTGAACCAGTGCCTTTATATAACTTGTTTCCCCTAATCCCTCTTTGGACAATCACACCTAGTTGTCATCAACGCGGAACTTAAGCTGATAACACAAAAAATAAAAATATGCAATTATGGCTTCAGACAAAAGATGTAAACTTGTGGGCTGAAAAGAGACAGGAGGCAACTGGTTTGCACTCCCTAAAATCATATGTGGATTTTCCCAGAGCATCAACACTAATTATTGACCAAGAAAGTGCTTATTTATCGGTAAGCATATGTCCTAGGAGAAATCACTTGCAGCACATCAGAAGTATAAAATGTGTAAAAGGTAAGCATACCATATCAACTAAATAACATCCTCCCTTGTACTACCAGCATAACATAAGATGATTTTTTCTTTTGTACCTTTGTTGATAAGAGTGAAACTTATTGGAAAAACAATACATGTCACCAGTAAATCTTCTTAGGGAACAGGTATATTTTATCTTACAAAAACATTGTTTGTATTGCATGCCATCTAAATTACTATCTCTGGTTTGGATTTTTTTTTTTTAAGTTCTCAAAAGATACTAAGCAATTTCAAAGAGAAATTATTTAAAACTCATATTTCCATTCTGTAATAATGTGAATTTTCACATTTATTATGTAGGACAAAAGCTCATCATTTGGATGCATTTTTGGTCTTAAATTACAAACTTTAACAGAGCATAGCTATTGCAGAAATTTTTGTGCAGATTGAGGGGAAGCATTGTGTGGCTAGTTTTGACTGTTTCAGATGAACTACCCAGAAAAGAGACAATACTCCAACTAACTAAAAATTTTAATAGTCATTTTCCCTAAGAATCTCAGTCCCTTAACACACCATGAAACAGGTAAAACACTGCCAGGGACGTAAGTGCATGATCAACACATCTACCGAATGTGTCAGGATTGGAAAAAAACACCATAGGCAAAACTGATTTTGACGGGCATTTATCCTGGCATAAAGTGGCACAAAAATGAACCCATTCTCAATACCAGCATGGAGTTTGACATGAACTGCTGTGCTCTGCACCACAGTGCAGAGAAGTGCTCATGCCACTGGATGCTATGTAGGGCACAAGGGAACAGAAAAATCGATGCAACATGAAGTTATGTCATCAGAAGCACCATTTCTGTGTAGAAACCCTTGGTGTGAGGCACTGTGAAAACCCTCAATTCCCCCTCCCAAAACTGTTTTACCTTGAAAAGTATGTGAGTGGAAATTCAGGTGTTGTGGCTCACCGGGAAATCCACATGCCAGAATTTTGGTCCCTCATTCAATTTACATTTAATATGAAAGTTATAAATATTAATTCTAGTCTCTGTAATTTCTAGGTGGATGCATTTCATCAAAAAGCAAAGTATATGTTTTTCCTCTAGTTTTCAGTCCAATCAAATACATCACTATTTTTCCCTAAAATGAAATTAGTTTATCAAGAGAAAATGCAAGTTAGTTTTAAAAGCTTTATGCACATTAAAAAATAAAAATAATAAAAAATCAGGCTAACTCTGAGTGTATACGTAATTCCTAACAAAACATTACGATTCAATTACTTAAGTTTTTACCATTTATAGAGAAATATACTGGATGTAGATTAGTTGATTGCAAAGATTTAGAAAAGGATCCTACTGCAAACATATTGAAATTTAAAGCTCTTTTCTTCAAAAACTTATAAACTGAACTACAGCACCATAAAAAAGAAATATATATATTTATATATGTGTGTATATATATATATATGTATATATATGATGACTACTCATTTTGAAGCAGTACACAAAATGCAGAGGGCAACAAGATTTATTCAAAAAAAGCAAATTATTAGCATGAAGGGACTGAAAACATCTAACAGGAGGATAAGCCAGAGGGCCAGGATGCCTAACTGCACCTTGAATGGCAGTTGAGTTCACTAGAATTTCTCACTATTAACATTCTCCACCTGTTGAAAAAGCCCTTAAAGATTGTGTTCCCAGCTGTAAATATATAAATAAATGTACAATTGCATTTTAAAGTAAGATGACATGGCATAAGTAAAACGGAAATTAAAGAAAAGAAGTCTAAAACAATAGAAAGTTGCATTGAAATGAATTTCTGTTTGGCTCATCATGAAAACAGACCAAATAAAAACATTTTTCAAGATTAGAAGGAAAAGGCATGTATGTCCTTATTACATAATATTGAAGAATGACACGTTTAAGTAAAGTGTGGGAAGGAGACAGTCACTGTAATATAAAGTGACAGCAGGCTCTGGTAAAAGCAGGAATGGTGCCCACAAGCATGCCAACAACAGATGTATGTGGAGGTTAATGGGTTCTGAAACACAGGTTGTAATGCTCTACAGCAACACACGGAGAGTGTAGGAATTAAGAGGGTTGCTCTGTTACTTAATATGCTTATCAAGTAGTTGAATTAATTACATTTGCACTATTAACCAGACAAAAGAAAAATATTCCCAAAGTGTAAAAAAAATTTCATATATCAAGATTTGCAAATGATTTCATACAAATCATTGGAATTAAAAGAAAACACAACATATATTGTTTGGAAAAGGTAAAGTTAGTTACATTCTGCTACCAGTTTGCAGTGGCTAGCCTCTCAGGTCTCCACCAACAGCTGCAACAAGAATTTGCCACAATACTTAATGAAAGTAATAAGAGTTTATGAGACTGATCTATCCTTCTTCCCATGTGAGGCACAAGGTGGACAGAGATAAACTATACAAATTAAGATTTCCCTTCCTTCCCCAGGTACTCCTACTGAATGTTTTTCCCTAGTTTTCAAGGAAATATGACAGCCTAGTTCCTTCAGCCCATATTTCCTTCCAACAGTAAACAGCCACTCACATGTTAACTTTCCTATTATATCTGGCTAGTACAAAGCAGGAAAGAAGACAGGGAATCTGGGAGTCCAAAAATACATTTGCAGCAAGATGGTGCTGGTTCCTCTATGTGTAAACACAAGTTAAGTTTCAGGAAATCACCAGGGCATGAAGTGTCTCATTTTTTTCGTCAGATGCATTGTACAGGAGTTCTTGTGTAATTTAGGTGAAATCAGCATATGTCCACAACCAAAGATATATGTAAATGGTAACCTCAGGTGAGAGTAAGCATTTATAAGGACACTGAGTATTAGGATCATTGAATCATAGAATATCCCGAGTTGGAAGGGACCCATAAGGATCATCAAGTCCAACTCCTGGCACCGCACAGGTCTGCCCAAAATCTTAGACCATGCGACTAAGTGCACAGTCCAATCTCTTCTTAAATTCAGACAGGCTTGGAGCAGTGACTACTTCACTGGGGAGCCTGTTCCAGTGTGCAACCACCCTTTCGGTGAAGAACCTCTTCCTGATGTCCAGCCTAAACTTCCCTTGCCTCAGCTTGACACCGTTCCCACGGGTCCTGTCACTGGTGATAACGGAGAATAGGTCACCTGCCTCCCCACTCCCCCTCGCGAGGAAGTTGTAGACTGATGAGGTCCCCCCTCAGCCTCCTCTTCTCCAGGCTGAACAGGCCCAGTGACCTCAGCCGCTCCTCATGTGTCTTCCCCTCTAGGCCCTTCACCATCTTCGTTGCCCTCCTCTGGACACTCTCCAACAGTTTAATGTCCTTTTTGTACTGTGGTGCCCAGAACTGCACACAGTACTCAAGGTGAGGCTGCACCAGCGCAGAGTAGAGCGGGACAATCACTTCCCTCGAGCGACTAGCAATGCCGTGCTTGATGCACCCCAGGGTACGGTTGGCCCTCCTGGCTGCCAGGGCAAACTGCTGGCTCATATTCAGCTTGCTGTCAACCACAACCCCCAGATCCCTCTCTGCAGGGCTGCTCTCCAGCGTCTCGTCGCCCAGTCTGTACTTATAGCCAGGGCTGCCCCGTCCCAGGTGCAGGACCCGGCACTTGCTCTTGTTAAAGGTCATGTGGTTGGTGTTCGCCCAGCTCTCCAATCTGTCCAGATCTCTTTGCAAGGCCTTTCCACCCTCATCCGAGTCCACAACTCCTCCAAGTTTGGTGTCGTTGGCAAATTTGCTCAAAACACCTTCTAGTCCTACATCCAAATCATTTATAAAAACATTGAAGAGGAGTGGCCCTAAAATGGAGCCTTGAGGGACCCCAGTAGTGACCATCCACCGGCCAGATGTGGCCCTATTTACCACAACCCTTTGAGCCCTGCCCATCAGGCAATTGCTCACTCATCGCATGATGTTTTTGTTTAGGTGTATGCTGGACATTTTGTCCAGTAGGATCCTATGGGAAATCGTGTCAAAAGCTTTGCTGAAGTCCAAAAAGATCACATCAGCTGGTTTCCCTTGATCGACTAGATGGGTGATCTTATCATAAAAAGAAATGATGGATGATGGATGGAAAAAGGATGATGGAATCCATTTCCCCCAAGATTACAAACTAGATGAACCAAGAGAAAGTTATATCAGCAACAGACATAATGTCTTGGCACTTCACCCAGCCTTCGCTGAGTTTCAGTGTGCAGAACTATGTTGTGAGGACTGCATAACCAGAATAAAATCATTGAGGGAAAAAAAAAAAAAAGGAAAAGAAAAGAATTAGTTTGATCTCATTTGAATATTCTATTAAAATTGTCGTGTGTTATGAGTATAGGTGAAAAATACAGTCACTTCACATGAAAGCTCATAATTGTGATAATGTGAAGACTTAGGAAAAGGACAGCATTTTTAATCTAATTATTTTTATCTGCAATATGACAGTGCCTGGCTTGAGCATGCCCCGATCATCATTTGATCAGACATTTTCTACTTATTCCACAGTAGTGATTTAATGCTTAATATTTAATTTCAATATAAAACAGGAGGTTGATAGCATAGTAATATTACAATAAACTAAAACAGACATACACGCCAGACTGAAGTGCATCCTTGTGTTTCCACTCCCAGCAATTAAGGGTGTGTGCATGTAGATCTCCCCGGTAGTTCAGAAGTTCATACATCAGGTTTGCACTAAATATGAAGGTAAAAACACAATCACAACCCAAAAAGCTGAGCCACACCTACTATACTAACTAAATGACAATCAGATAATTAGATAATTGTGCTTTGAGTGCATTTTTTTTTTTTTAAGAATTTGGATATCCTTATATTTTGTATTATGTTAATAGAATTGTCTTCAGTGTTATATATTACTTAATAAGTAATTAATAAGTAAACCTATGAATGGGTAATCTGACCATCAGAAAAAAATGTTTTATGGGGATTTGATTCATTTTTTTTCACCCATATCTCTGTCATGTAATTTTGGACTATAAGAATCTATGTCCCTACAGACAGATAACCATGGAATTGTGTATTGTGAAAGCATTCTACAAGAGATTAACTAAGGAATACATTACCAGAATGATTAAAAATAGGGTAAATTTTTACTTAAAAGAGGCTTTGCAGGGGAAGTATTAGAAGAGTTACTGCTAAAAGACTTCAGCTAAAACTAATAAAAAGCATAATGACCATAAAAGTACTCTCTGTCAAGTACTAACATTTAGTGAATCAAAGCCTAATTATGCAGTACATTATAAGGATGTCAATCCACAACAACAGCAATGAATTTAATTAATTGCGGCACAGCTCAGTAATATCAGTAGAAAATTAAATTCTCCATATTTAAACTCTATGGTAATTTACCAAAGTTAAATATGAAAAAAGTGCAAATTACACATTTGCACTTTTCACAATGTTTCTAATTTAATTCATAGGACTACTGAAATCCTAAAAAAAAAAAAAAAAGTTTTTACCTTTTCTTTCAAATATTATGAAGTATGCATTTTAGAGTCAAGAGAGATTGTGAAATTATACAGTATTGAGAAAATGAATCTCTTCATCCTTTGAAAATACTGAATTCCCAAAAAACCATGTGAGCAAGCACTAATGAAAAAAAAAATAAAAAATGAAGACAACTCAAAATACAGTAAGAGTTAACTGAATAAATATTACATTCAATATGAACTTCTAACATATTAATGTCCAAAATTTTCTAAGTTGTGGAAAATACACTTTAAACATAATTCAGAACAATCTAACCATCATATCACCCCCTTGCTGATATGTAAGGAAAAATCAGAACCAGAATCTGGAAAAGAAAATACGTGGCATACTACTCATGGTAGGACAGAAAAGTAGTACTTAAAACAGTATGAAGTACATGCACGCAGGAAAACTGTTAATATTTATTTTAGGCTTCAGAACCCAACCCCAACACTATCTTTACTTTGGGATTGATCCACCACTTGCAGTAAGACAGGACTAAAACAGTGTTTGAATGGACCTCTTTCCAGCCAATGAGCCAGAGTCCAACAGTACACTGGGTTTTGAGAATTTAAATTCTCAGTCCCTAATCTATTCTCAGACTTAAGCATTTACATCAAGTGCAGTAAGGGTCCCCTTCTTTCCAACTGCAAGAGAACATGCAGAATGCCATGGGACCATGACCATAGGGCATTTCCTTCACTCTGTCAGTCCTTCAGAATGTAGCAATGTACTGGGATCTGCCCCAGACCTAACTTTAAATGCAGCTATAGAGAACGTAACCAGCATTATCACCATATTCACCACAAAACAGAAGTTTTCTAAAGTTTGCAAGACACGAATTATACTGGCACTTGTCTAGCAGGAAACAAGTACACCATCTGTAGTACAACATGAAGCATTTATGTATGAGATTAAAAAGGTAATTTTCCAGCTGCTTTTAGATTGCAGACATTTGCATATAAAATTTACATGGATGATAAAGAAATGAGATTTCTTAAGAAAGATCAATCTGCTCATTTACAAAGAGTGTAGACTCAAATTAGAACAAATGATCACCCTGGAGTTAATGTTCCTCCATGATTGTTTACATTCTGTAATTCAATATTAATTACCTTCAGGAAGTTGTTGAACATTACACAACTATATGAGACTTTTAGAAGAAATTGACTTTTAAAATAAACTTAGAGACCTCAGTGGCTCTAAAGTAGCAAAATGCAATCCAAAGCCCTACTTACCCAAGAAAGAAAAAAAAAAAAAAAAAAAGAAAAAAAAAAGCAGGCAGCAGACCTGTATATTAAATGCTTCCAAGTAAGGTAAAAATATATATATATTTATATATATGTACATATATATATATATATTTCTCAGGCTCCTTGATTTAATCTTTTTAGCCAGAGGTCATCCTTTCAGCAGCCACGGGCTGTGAACAACAGGAATTCACTGTGAACACGGCATACTAACTCAAACAGTTAGGTCTTCAGCATTTTCGGAAAAACCAAAACACTATTGTTGCTTTTTTGTGTGTTTTACAATGTTTATTATCTCAGCATTAAATATTCTAAAGGCTTACCTTTGTGCTATGGGCATACACAATGTGGGCACATTAATTTTCAGGGCTCTTCAGTTCACTTTGTAATTACTGGGTTTCACTATGTTGCACTCTGTGGCACTTCACAGGCATTACAAACACCCATTTTTTAACATTTTTTTCTTCATAACCCACTACTGAAGTACTAATTAACTCAAGATGCTCCACTACATGCTTTTTATACAGTTCTAACTAATCCTGCATCTCAAATCACAGATTCTAGAGAAAGAATTCAAAACACTGCTCAAGTGAGCATGTATCTCTTCCTCAACTGAGTTCCCACAAAATACTAATTTTGATATCCATTACAAGCTGAGACAAATTCTGTATTTTCTTCAGACTTAAGTTGCACCTCATGGGACCACATCATTTCTTCTGAAAAGTGAAAGAAAAAAAAGTGAATTCAAAAGGACGTGACTGCAGTCATGTAAACATGGATACATAATAGATTACACTTCTGACTGATTAGCACATAGTATCAGACGAAACTATTGTGAAGCTAACAAATTTAATAGGTCTGTCATTGACACCTAAATTGCCTGAGTTCAGTGGCAAAGTAAAAATTATGTTTTCCATTTACTAGAAATACTTTATTCAACCCAGCATTAATTATTTTCCTTCATTTGGGTGTTACAAAACATTTTTAAAGTTGGTTTTGAAAGGCATATGAAAAATATAGCAAAAATGTTTAGGTTGTCAAAATGAAGTGATTTTGTAATTTAAGAATATATATTTAATTTGACCTGAGCTTGTTAAGTATCAGCTTCCCTAGAAACTTTGTTTTTCCTTAGCCTATTGGAGCAGGGTGAAAAAAAAAATAAAAAAATAAAAAAAAAAGATTGCCTGACATAATCATATGTCAAAAATTCAGCTGCAAATGTTACAGTTTTGTATGCTGCAGCATATAGAAATACATCAGTAATTACAAGATCATCTAAAAATTCATCCATTCAGGACATATTCTCATTTCCATAATATTCTGAACGAAATCAAAACAAAAATTAAATGCATCTTTGAGAAAGTAGAATTTTGTCTTCTGTTTTTCCTATAATTGAAAGTATTTATACTCTTGTGGCTCTTTCTTCTTCCTCATTTGAAATCTACAGGGGATTTCTGTAGGAATCTATAGGGTGTTCTCCTAAATAAAAATTCAGGGTGGGCTCGTATAGATAAATGGTGAGGGTATCATTTATCTGGGTATCATTTAACTGAGTGGGATTATGCAAGCAACTGTCTGTATCTACATCAGAAAGAAAATCTAGCACAACACATTTACAGTATCATGATCAGATGCAGAGAAACAGCTGTCATTTCAGAAATCAAAAGGTTTTGGACTTCAGAGCAATCACTGCATTACACAACCAAAAAGACCAAAAAGAAAAACCCTAATAAATTCATTGCCATTGACATATTTTCTTTTCAGCACAGACTAATATTTATCTCACTACACAAAAGAGACTTTGTCTGGTTATCAACATGTGACCCCAAATATCTAGTAAGTCAACATCTGACAGTGAAGTTACTCTTTTAAAGAAGAATCTGCCACACTACACTAGAATAAGCCAGCACAAAACGATTTTATTGGGAATAGACAGATAGATCTTATTCTTCATGAGATCTCACTGTTTCTTTTGCAGACAACAATTCCTCTGCCACAGAAAAGCATGTTAATATGGGTTGTATTTCTGCCACAGACATAAATGTCTACACTGAGTTACAGCAAGACTCTTAAGAAACTCCAGTAGGAATAAGAAAAATCTTCCAGGAGTAGGCTTTCATTTTCCAGGCAGTTCATATGAAATTGGTGCACTAGCATTTTGCATTGAGATTCTAACAGATTTTGTAAAAATATTCTCAAAATACATCTTTTCTAATTCAGCATAGAAAAAGAAGACAGAGGGACAATATATTCAAGTACTGGAGAGAGATATACATGCATATACATTCTAAATTTCAAGTGCATTTCAGTGTTTCTGTTTTCACGACAGCATCAACTGAGTCAGAATTTCAAACCTCCCAAGATACTTCAGTAGGCATCTATGAAAGATTTTATCTGAAATATCATGGGAACTTATCTACATAGCTGGGCACTGGAACACGTTGCCCAGGGAAGTGGTGGCGTCACCATCCCTGGGGGTGTTTAAGGAAAGGCTGGACATGGTGCTTAGGAACATGGTTTAGTGGGTGACATTGGTAGTAGGATGATGGTTGGACCAGATGATCTTGGAGGTCTTTTTCCAACCCTAATGATTCTATGGTTCTATGACTGTGGAACTATTCTTTTTATTATGCTGTTTAGATATATCTAAACAGAAAAATAGACACAGATATTCAATGTTAAGTTTATCTGATACATGTTGAGATGGTCTGTGAGAGAGTAAGGGAAAAGGAGGAAAAATAACAAAAAGGAAGAAAAAGCAAGATGGCTAAATGTTTGCACTTACAGACTTGTGGAGGTTGCTTCTCAGACAACAGTAGGGAAGTGGGTGGGTACAAATGTCAATCAAAGGCTCAGTATCAGGTATAAAACAGCATAAACAAGAGAGAACGAGGGTATTAGGAGACTTTGACTCAGCAGGAGGAGGCAGAGAAACAAAAGGTGGATATTTAATCATGCTTATTAACTCTGGATAGGATAACAGACCTGTGGGTGAGCCACAAGCACATACAGCTGGTGCACTTCTTATACGCCTACCCAGCAGCTGACAAGCCTGAAAGACTGGCAGAGTGGTCAGGATGCAGGCACCATAAAGCTGGACAAGGGGAGTAGGTAGTAGTAAGCAGCAGTGCTTTAAATGTTGATCACTCTGCAAGCTCCTTACTCCAAGAACAGTTAGGTATGCATTGGAGTAGCTGTGAAGGGAGTCAGAAGTATGTACAAAATGGAATATAAAGAAAAAGGCAACAAAATAAAAATGAGAGTTGAGAAGGACAAGGTGCTATTTGATAAAGAGCAGAAGGTAAATTACTCTAAATCCTATAAGCAAAGCCATTCAAATATAAAATCATTTGTTAGAATTTGAGATTCAACCCATATCCCTTTGTGTTCTATGTGATGTGAGAATGTGTTTCCTATGATGTAAGAATATGGATACTTCAAATGTTCCTAGAGGTTCCCTTTATCCTTTTTTCCAGCCCTCCATCCACTGCAGAGCACAAAGCATATTGAAAGAAGGTATAAATAAATGGGTTGTGTTAACATCTTAGAAAGATACAAATACTTTTTCTGATATTAAAAAAAATAAAATATATACATCAAGTACCACTGTTTGGGAATTTCCATATTAATTCAGCTCTTTCCCATAAATACTCTATTCCAGTACCATGCCCAAGAGGGGACCTGGGAGAGCTGCTATCCAGAGAATTGCACAGTTTGATGCTGTGGAGTCTGTCAATCTCTATTTATAAAGGCTTCAGAGACATGTTTTTCATTCAATGATTTGTACCATTGAAAGCAACCAAACTTCATCTTCTGGTGCAGATCTGAATTAGTCTATGTTAACCTTTCCCTGTATTTTATGCGATAATTTTACCACCCACAACAGAAGTTTATATATTGTGTGTAGGTACAGACAGACACACAGATACACACAGTACATATCTACCTGAAAATTAGCTGCTTTAAAAAAAAAAAAAAATCATCCTTTTACAGCCTCATTTTTCATGTCACGTCAGGCAAAAAGTTCAGTTTAGCTTGAACCTCAAAATAAGTGTATATATCAGCATTTCTCTGTAAAACACAAGCTTCAGCGGGTGCTGGGACCTAAGTGACACTTGGTTGGTCAAGCTGACTCGTTGGCTGGTTAAGACCAGTTCCTACCCTATAGGACCTATAGTTCCCATGCCGCAGGTACTGTACATGGGACCTCCTGTTGGAATTTCATACATCTCAATTGCACTTGCTGTTGGGCTCAACAGCTGCGACCATGCTACAGAACAATTCAAGGAAAGCGCATAAATTGTTAGAAGGGACAAGTTATAGTTGCAATACTCTAGAGGTAACAACATGCTAGTGTGGTGCCAGCATGGTAGTTCAGGATTTCTGAGCTGGAACAAGAGGTGGTGGTGAAGTCAAGGAGGTACATTGGCTTATTACTGGAGAGAAGCCTGCAGCATAGACAGGCTCTCAGACATCTATTTTCTTGTAGATATATTCCCTGAGCTTCAGCCACTCTCTTCCCTCCTCCACCTAAAATTGTAGACAAATCTACCCAAGCCAGATTTCCACTATTAATAAATAAATAAATAAATCTAGAGGTAGCACTGGTAGAAACAGTTACTACCTGGCTATCTGAAGTATCCAAAATACTAAGAATTATTATGAACAAATAAACTGTACCCAGAAGGAAAAACTCCTATTTTATCCCAGAAAGATGATATGAAAATTTAACTTCATTAAAATACATTGATGACAAGTGAAGTGTGAGTCCAAAACCATCCAAATTATATCGTTCAGATTACATTACATTGTGCCTTGACTAGACGAACTCCCAGAACAGTTAGTCTCTAGTTAGTCTCTAATTAGGACATTGTGTATTCAGATGAATAGACCAGAGCAGGAATCTTTAACAGAATATTTGACAAAAAACATCTGTTAAAATTTAACATGTGTTCATGTAATAAATAAATAAATAAATAATCTTATAAGCAAAACTCTGTTAGAGCTATCAAAGTTAATGCACACTTATATAAATAATTACTACTTCGAGTCACTGTAACACAGGCAAATATTAGCCAAAAGAATTTCATCTTTCTAGGCAAGCCAAAAGATGGTGTAAGCAAAACTAGCATGACACAAAATCAGACATTAACCCTTTTCTTATGTATATACAATACAAAAGCGGTATCTTTTCTGAAAAGAAGGTATCTTTTCAACTAGAAATTGAATACATGCACACATACATACACACACAAAAACGTTTGTACCTTGTCAACTTTTTTTGCATGACAGCTTCTCCAAGCTGTTTTTAAACAGGGTTGCTTGTATTTTAAAAACAATCCTGTCCATCCTTATATCAAATGATTTGATTTCACTTTCTTTTTTTGGTGAATTCAGACACATATTCTAAAATGCTGTTAAGATTCAGGCTGTTGTTTTTTCTCTTAACAAGCAGGAGCTGCTCAAGTGAGCCTGTACACAAGACACAATTTTAGGCAGCCTGAGCTTCTTCAAATTATTTAGTAAACAGCTCATGAAGTCACAGAGGTTTGAAGACATTGGCCACCTTATCCAAATTTGTGTTCAGAGCCAGGCCAACTTTAAGGCTAGGTTACTCTGGTACTTGCACAGTCAAGTCACTATTTCTTCCTAGAAAGCCAGTGAATTACTGAGGAAGCCATGTTTACTTCCTTTACTTTCTCCCCACTACAAAAGTTAGGAAAGGCAAAGAGACACAGTGAAACAGCCAATACTTGTTTAAAACCCTAAGCAGAATTTCTAGGAGAAATACAGCTGTCTGGGAAAGGAGAGGCAGAGGTGCTTCTGACCCAACAGTGTTCTCAGTGACACGTGCCAAATCAGAACACCTTCCAGAAGAAATGTATGAGATCACTGAAGACACTACTGCAGTAACTATGACCATCACTCTCATGCTTGTTTTCTGCAGTTTTGTGTTTTCTTTGTGAAGCCACACTTCCTCCTTTTCCTGCAGAGGCCTTTAATTCCCCTGACTTGCCACAATCATTTCCTGTTCATACTGATTCATTATGACACACGCCAAGAGACATAAAGTCCCCATGCACTACATCCTGCATCACCATTCCCACTGTATCAGCAGCATTCAGAAAACTGACAAGCACTTCAAGATACTCAGTCACTAAAAGTCTTAAACTATTGACTACTTCATTATGGAAACATGCTTTTAGCATCACTAAGCACATACCACCTCACAGGACCATCAGTCTCAGTTACATTTATATGTGCTTACAGGTTATAAACTGTTCTTGCAAGACAACTGTATGCTTGAGATTAAAACTCAACTCCCTGTTATAAGAAGAATGAGCAAATGGTGCAATATAAGTTTCTGATTCTATATGTTTTTACCATAAGACATCACCCAGAAGAAATCTAAGCTTTGAGCTTTTTTTGTTTGTTATTGGTTATGTTTTAATCTCTGACAAGAAAAATAATACTAAAACATTACCAAAATTCCTTCTTAGCTCTTGTGTTCCTTGCAATTCCTAAGCAGAAAATAAATGTATACTACAACAGTATATTCAGGATGCACGTTGTCAGCAACTACTGCTACTATTTCATCACAGTTCAACACAAATAGTTTTGCTGTCTTAATTTGTACATTAAATTGGTTATTTTTGCTCATTTTCATTTTTAATATGCTTTTTGCTTTTAAATTAAATAATCTATCTGTTATTACTGCAACAAGTACCCAACATTTTCTGTATTGTATAAAACACCAGTGGACTATTCAATTAAAACCATTTTACAGGTCTGAATCATTTTAAGCTTAGAATTTAAAAACAGTATTTATGTTTTAAAAATGCCTCATGCTTGACTCACAGAGAAGTTACAGAAATAGCCAGTGGTGTCACATTTCATTTGAGAAATCTTTCAGGGAAAATGAATAAATAAATAAATATATATATATATATATTTAAAAGGTATTGTAGGACATTATTAAACTCTGGAAAAGAACTTTGATTTTGAAGTTTAAATTTTACTGAAATACAAGCTCTAGTTCACATAAACTTAATATAATTCCTTAATAACATATATTATTTATGAAAATATTTTCAGAAATTGTACTACAGAAATGCAAGTTCATATCTTTCTTCACTAAAAAAGTAATTCTATCAACTCTAGTTGCAAGGTGGAAAAATCAAAAAACAGTTCTAAGCCATTTTTAATCACATTTTAGTATGTTGCAAACAGTAGTTTTTAGAATACAATTGTATATTATTACAGGCTCAGTTCTCACCTTCTGGAGCTCTGTCGTGGTGATAAAGAAATGAAGAAATGCAGAGACTAAGCTGCAAAAAGCATTTATTTGCCTTTTTTTTTTTTTTTTTCCTTTGGAAAACACAGGTTTTAAGGTATAGATGTTACAGGCACTGAATGACAAGGTTCAGTAAAGTTAGAAATTGTTCTCACTCTCCTGAGCAAACACATGAATTGCTCTGCTGGCTGAACTATGCTGTTTCTGAGACAGCTGAAATAGCAGGGCATATTATAGATTTCATTTGGTGTTTTTTTTTTTTTTTTTTTTTCCCCAGATTTCTTCTGGGCAATATGGGTTCTGATGAAATAAAATTGCCTTTTTTTTTTTTTTTTAAGGAGATATACCTCCCTCATTGAGCTAATTATTTTATTCTTCTTTCAGAGGCTTTTTTTTTTTTTTAAATATAAAAGTATATGTCTAATATAAAGAAGGAATGTTTATCTCCCAGTGCCAGGTGGAGGTAGAACAAACCTTTGGCTGTGTTTCTTGGTAAAAATTTTGTCAATGACTTTCAGAGTAGACACAAAAATGTGACCTTCATCTGGCTAAAACAGATGACCAGAAGAAAACATTAAACACTACTTTTTCACTATATAAAACCTTAGTTTGCCCACTTCTTGAGTATTGCGTTCTTTGAAACTCAGCAAAAATAATACTAGAGTCAAAAGATGTCCAGAAAATGGTAAGAGAGACAAAAAGACAAAGGGGACAGAACTGCTGCCCTAGTAGGATACATTAAACAGGAAAATACTATTCTTTTAGAAAAGAGAAAGCTGAGGAGAGCACGGATTGAGGATTACAAAATCCTGATAGCTGTGGATGCAAATGATCCATTTGTTGACACCAGTGTGTATGGCTGTGCTTGTGTGTTGTCTCTCAACAGCATTGCCTGCTGCCACTGGCAGGGACTGAGGCAGGTGCACAACTGATCAGTCAAGGTATCAGTCACTCAGATTTTCAGCAAAGGTAAAAACTCACAAAAAAAAAAAAGAAATGAGTACAAGATTTCATTTTTCCTACGTGTATTCTAGTTGTGAGTGTGTGTAAGTGTGCATTTGTATGCTCTCATAAAAACAAATAAAATTGAGATACCCAAATAAGAAAAGCATCTACTAAAAACGGCTGGGGGGAAGCTTATGTTCAGCTATCTATCAGGAATAACTAATCAATAACTGAGTATAGAAAACAAAGAAAGCCAAGGATCTTCCCAAGTGGCCAATTATAGCCCATTTTACCTATCTTTTGTTACATAAAAACCCATTATATGATAAGGGGATAAAATACACATATTAGTCCTCAGTGTTTAGATTCTGTTTCTACCCAAGACTGTTCTTATTGAAATAGTTTCATTTCCTGAAGAAATTATGAGAAGAAATGGAAAAGGGAATTAAATTCCCATGACTTTGAAATACAGCTTCATTGGTACAGCTCCCTTTCCCCTTTTCACCTTGAACAGGTGAACAGTTTAACGAGCTTTTTTTTTTTTTCTTCCGGCAATAACAAATTATTAAATTAATAACAAATTGTTAAATTAAATTATGATTCTTTCATCTTCAAAGTTTAATTAAGCATGTAAAATCTCATCCATCAAAACGTATAATTTCAGCACTTGTTTTTCTTTTCTTTTTTTTTCTTGGGGGGTAGCATTACTTAGTTTTGATAGGTTTCACATAAAAAGAGAGAAATATCAGCTGTTTACCACTGCCAAGTGGAGTTGAAGGACAATGACAGGTTGCAGGAGGAAGCACCCTGAAGTCTGAGACAGTCAGGATGCACTAGAGCTATCCAGTTGATTAAGCAAGGTCTGATATACCCCAGCCTTACTCTATGTATATGAAGACAGGAAATGTCCATCAAGTTTGGGATGCTGCAAAGTCCCTTCTGAGAACAGCACTATCTCCGCAAATTCTGACTGTCCTGGCAAACACATGTTATATAGCAGAAGGAAAAAACAGATCAACTACTTCAGAAGGCCTTCACAACATTTTTTAGAATGAGATCATTAAGAGTCTAGTCTGCCTAATCTGCAGATTAGATGTATCCTTTGTTTACATATATCCATCAGGAGGGCACTACAGTCAATGTAAACTCATTCCATTGGATAAAAAAAGCACTTTTCTTTGCAAAGGAATGGCACAGGTGTTAAAGGAAGCTAGAGGTCAGGTCAACTGACTCAGTTTTCATGACGCACATTTTTGTCATCTATACTGAAATTCAGACACCTGATTAATCTGTGGAAAGAGTGTCATTCTGTCACTGGAAGGGGTCGCAAACACCCTATCTCTGACCGAAAGCCTCTGAAAAAGTATCCATACTTTTCCATCCACAATTATCCATCTAGCTCAGTATGCTGCTGCCAGCATTGGCCTTTAGAACCACAAGTCAGTTGTTACTGAGTTTCAGATCACTATAATTTACAGGATTTTATGTGATTGCCGTTCCCTCATCCCATCTTATATTTTCATACAAAATATGTTGTTTTACTCCATACAAAATTACAATGCTTACTTTCATTTCAGTAACTTCAAATTTCATTAACAAGTTCCTTCAAGGAAAATCTTCCTAATTCTAATGATTCCCATTTAGTTAGGGTATCTTAACCCATGTACCACGTGACACCCTTGTATATCCTTTAGCAATTAATCAGATAGTGTCTGGTCAATAGTCTTTAAACAGAATATGAATTTCTTGGGTTTTTACACATAAGAAATTATATAGTTATTCGACATAAAACTATCTAAAATTGGCTGTCAACAACATGGCTTTCGCATGGAAGAGATGTCAAGATCATACACTCCTCCATTTTGCCACCTAAGACTCACAACCAAAACCTTTATCACAGAGCAAATGATGTTTAAGTTTTCAGCTATAGAAAAAGAAATAGGAAACAAACAAACAATGTACTGGGTTTTGTTTTCTTGTCTAATTTTTCCTTTCTACTAGTAAACAGCTAACATAACAATCTGTAAACAGGAAACTTTTGATACGTTAATAGAAAATTCATGGCTGTGACTAGATTGCAAGAAATCATCGAGACTTTATTTTTTAAGTTAAAGCAAGATTTAAATGGAAATGGAAATGTAATGAGATAGTCTATTCTACCCTTGGAATCTTGGTAGCAAGAGAAGGTTTACAGGGAGACAAACTATGTATTTGAAGAGTTTTTATGAAGTTGGAAGGAAAGACAATCTTTCAGACAAGAAATATAAACATTTTCCCTCTCAAAGTAAAGACACACCCTCAAACACATAGTAACTTATCTTCGCTAAGTTACTATGCCTGCTAATGAAACAGCTTCTGTTTCTTACCACAAGGATATCACCTACAAAACCTGTTTCAATGGGAAAAAAAAAGCTCTCCTTTACACTATATTATTGACTGGTCATCACAAAGCTCACCAGCGAAACCCATAACACCACAAAAATGCTCTGGTAATGTGGCCTCACAGAATCACAGGATGGCTGAGGTTGGAAGAGATCTTTACAACCTCCAGTTGGTCCAATCTCCAATTTGTCATGCAGGTTCTCCTAAAGCCCAGGACTATGTCCAGACTGAAGAACCTCTCTGGCACCTCTGGCAGTGCTCCTCACACTAAAGAAGTGCATCCTGATGTTCAGACAGAACCTCCAGTGTTTTGGTTTGTGCCCAGTTCCTCCTGTCCTATCACTGGGCACCACTTAAATAGAGCCTGGTTGCATTCTCTTTGCACTGTCTCTTCAGGTATTTATAGACATTGGTGAGGTCCACCCACCTATCACAAGATCTGATTTCTATAAGCCGAACATTCCCAGCTCTCTCAATCTTTCCTTCCAAGTCAAACAGCTGGCATGTACAATTCCCCAAATAAATTTACTTGGATATGTTTCATATGATTCTCAGAATACATTTTTGAATACATGTAATAATATCCAAATTATGAATCCAAGTGAAGGAAGCCAAACTGCTTTTACTTGACATTCAGAACGAAATTAGGTATCAATAAGAGGATGAGAACCCCCAATTCTGTTGGACAACTTATACACAGACAACTTATTCCACCTATGATCTCTCAGTCCTACAAACTACCTTCAGAAAATGCACCTGTAAACCAAAATTCTGTTGGAAAGAGCTGAACTAAGACAATTGCACTCAATACTGAGCATCGCAGTAGTAGTAGTAGTTATACTACTTTCATACAAAGCTATATTTTTCTTATTGTTGGCTCAATGCTATTTAGGTCAAATGCCTTGATACCTGTCTCACAGGGATAACAGGCTTTATCAGCTTTTCTCTTGATAATATTTTTTGCCTTCCCAGCCTCCCAAAAATTATAAGTTTTTTGATTTTTTTTTCAAAATTTCTAAGTTATTAGCACAATCACTCCTATAGTCTACAACAAGTCATTAGTTTTATTATTATTATTTAGCTACTTCAATTATTCTTAGCTACTAATTACTATTTATTATTTAGCAACTTCAATTTCAAACTTGAAAATGGGCAATTATGCCAGGAACCGATGCTATTTCCACATGTCCTTTACATATTCATGTGCCTATGATATAAACTCTTCTTCCAGTAAACACTGAATAGGTCCTTAGATCACTACAGATTCTGCAGGATCACTGCATATTTATGTTACAGAGTAGTTCATCAGTTCATTCAGCATGCATTCCCTAAAATGTTTCAAATGTTATAATAAAAAATAATAATAATAAATAATAATAATAAAAACCTAGAATATTTCTCTCATTAATTGCAAATGGATGCAAACACATCTTGGTTTCCTATGCATTCATAGCTGTAATTTCCAGAAGTTATCCAGAATACTTAGGAATACTAAATACCCTTCTCAGGGGTTTGAAATGTATGTCTGGCATATGTTATGCTTATCCAAATTTCTGGTTTTAGTTCCTTTCCTTCTGTGATGCAGGGCTGTTTTAAGAATGTACTAAATCAAAAGTACAGGTTCATCAAAAGCAGTTTATTTCAGAAGTAATAACTACCAAAAGGATAATTATCTTTCAGTTTTTAAATGTTATACAACTTTTTTATGCAACTAAGACAGACTATACATTTCAGAAACATATCAAAGTGATGGCAGCAACATGAGTAATTTTTATGAAATAGAATCAGTGGATTCTTACTGGATGCTTGTAATTGCAGTAAAATTAAAGACATCATCTGACAGATAAACAAGTAACAGAATTGAGATATTACATATAAACTGATTAAAAATTTGGATATGCAGAAATATAATGTCTGTAGGATTGTTGCATAATATGTATTTAGCCAATATTCACAATCTTGCCTTCTAAATAGTCTTAATCAGTACTTTGAATTTGCTACTGCAATCCACTACATTTTCATAAAACTTCAGCTGAAGGACAAAAATTTCTTAAACATACGTGAAAGTGTAAACTTTCTTATAACTTTGGGATGATAGTCATACATTGCTAGACCAGACTGTACTCACAATCATCTCCACCAACCTCCTGCACAAGTGGTTGGGTTGTTCAGTGAAGGGCCCCCTCCGCTCTGAGGTATGCTGGTATGCTACGTGGGTGAGAATGGGAAAGGTGCTCCTTCACAGTAACAGAGGCCTCTTTGGCACTCTCAAAATTCAGACAGTTTGCATTAATTGGAGACGGATGCTTGCACTGATATATTAGAAAGATTACTTTAACATTGGTAGTATTTAGAGTGTGAACAATTCAAGTGGCAGAAGAGTTAAGTCTCTCTTTTATTTTTTGCAGTAGAATATTATATGACTCACCAATTAATGTTAATTATTGCTCCTAAAGAGCTAAGAATAGACACTGCTCCTGCTTTTAAGGAGGGGAAGTAACAAGAACATCAGCCAAGGAATGACATTTAAACAGTAGGTTAAATGCATCTATGCATAAGAAAATACTTCCTAACATATATCCTATGCTAGAGATGACAAAAAAAGTTCAAAGAAATGATCATTTGCTCTGATCCACATCTCACATTTTGCTTTCAAAAAGCTCATAAGTTAATGGACATATTATTAAACTAAGAATAAGCACATCACCGGAATGTGTTTATTAAATTTTAGGTTAGCACTGATTTCATCAAAGGCATTGATAAGCAGCATAAACAAACAAATAACTAAATAAATAAATAAATAAATATCTTGATTGCAATTTATTTGCTTCTATTTTAGGGATAAAATATAAAACCCTGAAGTGCCTTTTTCATCTACTGGAAGAAATTACTTTTTTCTAACTGAAAATTTGAATTGCACTTAGTCCCCCTTTCTAGTAAGTAGATGGCCCATTCTCAGCTGTGCTGTATCTTTGCTACAACATTGCTGAAAATAGGTGTTTTCCTTTCTGTGCATTTAGATCTCAAAAAAAAAAAAAAAGTCATGTTTTCCTTCCTATACACCCACATTTGCCCTGAGTCTTTTTTTCTTTTATTGTTATTTTGCATATTGGGGACTATTGAAGAGCAAATGACTAAAAGCTAATAAGAGATCAATAGAAAGTCTTGTTTACGTTACTTTCATTGAGACATGGCAACTTGTGTGAAACAGGAATAAAAACTACTGAAATTTTTCAAGTTATTAAAAAGATATTTTCCTCCCACTTGTTTCAAGTTGGAAATATTTGTTGTATCAGTACTTTCAACTGAAATGATATCTCCGGCAATAGTTAAGATTGATCATAGAATTGAAATACACTGAAGGTAAAGAATGGCATTAAAAAATTAATTTGTAATTTGAAATGATATTGTGTAATCCGTGAGAAGTAAATAACTCCCATATGTCATCTTTGAAATATTAAATTTAAATTTCCTTCTTTTTACATAAATCCCACTTGATCTTAACTTTTCTGAGTATGGTCCACCATCTGCAGGAGTTGTTAAGGTACTTTATGGACCTAAGCCAACCCAAAACAGCATCTAGATTGTCTCTTGGTCTTGAATCCTATCAATCATATCCAAAATGATGCTTTGATGCAAGAATCTGAGCTCCAGCCTCAGTCAGAGCAGGTATTTCACTTCCTGTGAGACAGTTCTTAACTTCATTTAATTTTCCAAAGATGCAGGAAATCAATTTAAAAGCCCCATCCTCAGTATTGTCTGTTTTTGTCAGGCCTAAATATCTTCCCTATAGCTGGGGAATCTAATCTAAGAATTTCTAAATACAGTATTCATATTAAAACCTCTACTCCTACATGCTCCAAAATGCAAAAATTTGAAAGTGAAATCAGGAAAACTGGAAACAAAATTAATTCATTTTGAATTTTCTGATTCAGAGGGACAGTATCACTGCTGGACAGTTATAATAGCTCCAGTGGATGGATTAATCATTTGATTTTAAAATACAAGCTCAAGTATTTATAACCAGGATGTTATAATAAGAAAGTGTTTTGGCCTATAAAAGCATGATGCAGAAAAGTGTTGCCAGCAGGTCAAGGGAGGTGAACCTCCCCCCACTACTCATCCCTGATGAGGCCACACCTGAAGTATTGTGTCCAGGTCTGGTCTCCCCAGCACAAGAGGGACATGGAGCTACTCGAGCTAGTCCAGAGGAGGCTGCAAAGATGATCAGGGGACTGGAGCACAACTGGGGTATGAGGACAGGCTGAGAGAGCTGGGCCTGTTTAGCCTGGAAAAGAGAAGACTGAGGGGAGACCTCATCATTCTGTATAAATACCTGAGGGGAGGGTGTCGAGAGGATAGAGCCAGACTCTTTTCAGTTGGGCCCAGTGACAGGATGAGAGGCAATGGGCACAAACTGAAGCACAGGATGTTCCAGCTGTATATGAGGGGGCACTTCTTTACTGTGAGGGTGACAGAGCACTGGCACAGGTTGCCAAGAGAGGTTGCCGAATCTCTTTCTCTGGAGATATTCAAAACCCTCATGAATACCATCCTGCGCAATGTGCTTTAGGTGGTCTTGCTTGACAGAGGGGTTAGACTAGACAATCTTCAGAGGTCCCTTCCAACCTCACCCATTCTGTGATTCTGTGATTTTAAATGCACTAATCCTAAATTGTAATACGTGCTTGATAGCAGCCTTGCTAACTTAGAGATTGTCACTGTAGCACTTCCATTTTTCAGTGCCTCATGTCCCTGCATAATTCATTACAAAATATAAAATGGATTTAATTAAACTGTAGGTGCTTGGTGCCAGATTTCTCTCTTACGTGCGGGCACTGCCAAGCACGTATTTATTTTTAAAACCCCAGAACACCAAATATTGTACAAATACTAGAGGGCTAGTTTGTCCTTCCCCACAGAACATATGGTCAGAGAAAATCTGAGAAATGGTAAAATAAAAGACACACATTAAGTAAATATATAAAAATAGGAATTGATCTGTCTATGTATTTATAAAGATCCAGATGGAGAAAAGACTACAGTTGTGTCTGAAAGCTTGAATACTATCCTTCTAAACTAACTTGGGAAGAAGATTTAACATAGTGTGGTCTTTGACAGAGGCAGAGAAACATTTGTGCTAAAAACAAGAGCAGCTTGTCAAATCCTCATGAATGATGCGAGAAGGCCTGCACAAGGTTGATAAAAAGTAAGTAGGTGAGATAGTATTCATGCAGGATGTTAAAACTGTTTCATTAGATTAAAAAGGAGAGGTGATAAATACTGTCAGATCAAACTATCTGGAGTTATACTAACGAGTTGTACTACATTTGAACAGAAAAACGGGAATAATATGCAGAAAGAGGCAGAAGGTGTGAAGATAATGAAAGACAGAAAATGAACTGCTGAAAGCAGCAAATAGGCCAAAAAGTGGCAATATTTCTGATGAAAAGAGCAGGATCTGTGTATGTGATAAATTTCTCATGTTACAGACCTGAGAAACAAACTGATGACATCATGAAGCCTCCCCAGACAGATTGCCACAATAAAGAATTAACCCATAACTTTAATCTAGGCAGACTGCATTAGGGCATATAAATAGAAGGAACAGTTTTGACTGATAAACATTATGAACAATTTCCCGGTTACAAGTATTCTAAAATAGCAACCCAAATACTGCTGAGGGATGAGAGCTGAAATTACTACATTTACAATTAAACAGAACATATATTTTCAGGAGAATGTGATGTTCTTCTCTGAAGAAGCTAATAACAAAAGAACAAAAAATGCTTAATCAATTTAAACACGCGGGAAAGCAAATGCTTTTAATAAATTGATATTATATGTATCTATATTTTTATATGATCTCACTCTATTACTGTACAACATAAGCACTATCGAGCATAAAAATGCATCAGTATAGTCTGACTATAAAATTACTGACTTCTTTTAAAGGAAAAACGTCAGAGAACAATAGGAATAATTACCTGGTATGGCTGCACAAAGTCACTCTTCCCTGTATGTATGTTTATCAACAGATAATTAAACAACCTGTTTTGTCATATGACATGAAAATACCTTGCACACAAAGCATTAGTAGAAGTTGGCAAAGCAACCACTAAGTAATTTTTTCTTATTTTCTTCATACACTATTGAGCTTTCAGTAGTTTTCAGTTATGCTATACTCATGTCATCATGTAGGATTATACTCCGGTATTGCTATAATCTGACACAAATTGATTACACAGTCATTACTATCTCAACACAAGTCAACGTTACACTCAGTGGGTACTTTAGTGTCCCATCCCTCCCTCAAAAAAACGTAGGAAAAAAAGACTTTTCATCTCCTGTTCAAATTTCAAAAAGGATATACTGTATTCAACCATCTCAGTGTACCCAGTGGAGGTTGAACACATTCAGCACTTCCAAGGAGGGTATCATCCATTCATATTCCTGAGCCTGTATGTGCTTTGTGTCACTTATAAACGGTTTTCCATAAGGGCTTCATGCTGCAATATGCGTATACACACACATACATACATATATAGACACTCTCATGTCTTAGTGAAGTCAACATTAAGCAAACATCAGGATGCACTCAGCAGTTTATAAGACTGGGTCATTTTTCTGCACTAATGATGTGTTTCTTCTGCAAAGTGAAAAAATTTGTATTTTAAAAGTGACCTCAACTATCCTGGTTTTCTCCTGAGAATATTAAACTATAGCTGAGGGTTGGTTGAGGAATTTTTATTTTTATTTTTAATTTTGCTAAACCATAGCAGAACACAGAATCACAGAATGGCCAAGGTTGGAAGGGACCTCTGAAGATCACCTAGTCCAACCCTGCTGTCAAGCAGGATCACTTAGAGAACATTGTGCAGGGTGGCAGCCAGGCGGGTTTTGAATATCTCCAGAGAAGGAGACTCCACAACCTCTCTGCAAATAGCATAGATGACAACTTGAACTTCTCTTCACCGTAATCAACATACCAGTATTAAATTTTATTTTCTCCTTCTCCATGTCTCAAATTGTAAGTCAAATTATTTCTTTTTTCCACGGGGAGTGTTTTTACACAACACCTTACGTCATTTCTAGGTGATAGCATAATATAATATTTCAGGAATAACAATGTGACATCTGAAATAAAAGATTACCTTTCAAAATGTGACAAATAATTAAAATCCCTGTTTAAATTAAGTAATAATAGATTCATTTAACTGTCATTTGTATCTCAGTGGTCTACACTACAGGAGATGCTGAGTCACCAAGTCATGCATAGTCTAAGCTGTGCTACAGGGAGTTTTTATGCTTTTATTGGCAATGTTGGGGGAGAGGGGGGTGGGGGGGCTGGGATGTTAGACCTATACCACTCTATGCAACCCTTTATATATGCTTAAAAGCAGATTAAGAACAGGGTGGCCGAGGCACCCTTCCAAAGGAAGGCAAAAAATATATACTATTGTGTGTAGAAAGGATATTAGCAACAAAGATCGTCATATTACAAGTCAGACATTATTGTATTACAAAGTGAAAGTAATCGTGGGATCCCTGCTGCAACTCATGGAAGATACTCTGGACCATATTTAAGTAGTTTCCTGGTACTCAACATACCACACCAACAATGAAGGGCAGACAGAAAAAGACACCTGGTTCTGACTGCTAGATGCTAATCTGGAAAAAGAAAATGAGAAGAAACAAAAAAAAGACAAGAAAATAAAAAAAGAATAACACACACACGAGCATTTAGGAAGCTACGCTCTCTAGACAAGAAATGCATCCACCTATTATTTTGCTTCAGTATTAATTAGTGCATATATTTGTGTGCAGTACTTGCAAAATAAATCTTTTCTGACAATTACCATGTTCTGCAGTTGCATTGTCTCCAGCTGTTCTGTACTACCTCTATCAGCAAAGTAAAGCAAGACTATGTCTACCAGCCAAGCACTAAGATCTGTTATTTAAATTTATATTATATTAAATTCAATTTCTCACTCATTAAACTCATTAAACCAAAACAAACAAACTAACAAACAAACAAGAAAAACTCCTTTAAGCCTGAAATAGGACTATAAAATTGTAAGACTATAAAACTGCTATTATTCCACCTTGATTCAAGTAATTCAATACATTAATTAAAATACATGACTCTTCCCCTCTTCCCCCTCTGTTTTTTAAGCAAGTATCAAGGCATGAATTACATGACCCTGGTAATAAAAGTTCATGACTATGTTATAAAGCTCCTAAATGACCTTCTTCTCACCTATCAAAGAAATGAGAAAATAGCAGGAAAAGAAATAATTTGCAGCATCTGATCTGGATGTCAATTTTTTAAAGGAAAATGTGACGTGACTTCACTTGAACAAATGAGCAATAGTACAGAGGCTGTCCAACAGCAGTGAAAAAAGAAAATCACGATTTATGAGTTAGAAAATCTGATTAAAATCTTGCAGAGCAAATGGGGTCTTGATCCCACACAGCTTCCACTTAGCTTCTCATGGCTAGGCAGCCATGGCCTGGCACCACAGTACTGATACAGGGTCAGAGAAAAAATTAAAATCCCCAGACATTTTGTGTAGAAAGTTAGATAACAAAAAAATAATTTATGTTTGTGAAAAAACGATGAATGCTTCTAACTATCTGGAATCAAGGCTGCCAGAAACTGAAAACCAGAACTGGAAAAGCACCCATTAATATTCCAAATAGTGTGATAGAGTGATATTAAACTGAAAAAATATCTTTGCTATCACCTCCATATTTCATAGCAAATAGATTTTTTATTTGTTTGAAACTTACTGAATGGCATTAAATAAAAATAAATAAATAAATAAATAAAAGACATTGTTTTTTAGTTGACTTCTAAGCACTCCGGAGTATCACTGCCACCTCCAGAAGATGGCACCAGCCACCTTTACTGTATTGTGGAATAACACATTTGCCACTTTCATGCTTTCTCCACTCTAATTAATGCACAAAAAACCTGTCCATCGTCTTGATAGATTCATCTGTTTAGTTTTCGGAGATAATTCTGTAGGCTGCAAATGGTTTTCTCAATTTACTTCCACATTGTAATGATTTACATGTTCTGCAGCATTCCACTTATTTTATTAAAATGTACAACATCTTCATTGACTCTGTAATTTTGTCTTGCTGTAATGCCTATATAAAGCAGACATATCCTAAAGGTAAGAGCATCTGGTTTACAGGCTATAACACAATTATCTTAAACAGCATAATGCATCTGTAGTACTATTAGCAAAATATTAGCTTTTACATTTATACACTGAATAAAACAGCAAAATATTTAAAATTCTTCCCATCCCCTAGATTTCAGTGAATTGCTTTTAATTCTCAGTGTTTCTACTAAAAACTGAAAAGTTATTTCATGACTAACTTCAGGACAACAGTGTTCTTTTGGGGTATTATAAAAAAATGTATCTTGACAGAAAGGACAATGTAATGTTTATTCTGGGATCACATTTGCAATTCCAATTTATCTCACATCAGGACCATGGAGACCATGCACGTCTTAGGCCTTACTATTAAGAAAACCTTGGCAACAACAACAACAAAAACACTTCTTGCAACTGTAATTTTCAGATTTGAGAGACTTTCCTTCCCTCACTAGTTGTTACCTGAAAATCCATACAGTCATGATTATTTTTTTAACTCATCCTCTCAACCTTACAATGCACTGGGATGCAGCTGGGCAACAAGTTCCTGTCAATTACAGTATCTAATCTTGATATTTTTTGTGCTGCTGTATTCCTCCTTCTTTTATTCCAATAATCACAGCTGGAAGCTTTTTCCCTATTTTCCCTGCAGATAGAATAGTTGTCAACAAAGTCAAATAACGGCAGTGATATATGTTCTAAATTTAGGGTTAAATATTTATAGTCAGGAGTTGCCAGTACCTGATGATACACTGAAAGTTTCATACTTTCCATTTAACTGATTTTGATTCAGTTCAAGAAGATATTTTGTTTATTTTTACATTACTTCTAACAGGACAAAGGAAAAAAACATATCTTTTTTGTTCTTTTCTTCTGATTTATAAGTAAATAATCTGGCCCTGGTTTCTATGAGAATTTAACCTGAGTTCTTGAAAATGATAGTGAGATTTTGGGAGTTCCTTAAACTCCCAAAGGAAGACCAGAAAAGGGACCAAAAGTCCTCAAGAATGGTGAATTTTATCATATTTAGAATTTCTACAACCATGTTAATTAAGTATCAGCCTATGGTTCAAACTCACAATGGGTACAATACTCACTCAAGACCCTACTTACGCTGTAATAGATGCTGTCCTCACTATGATAAGGTCATGTACAGGACTCAATTCTCTCTCTGTAGATTTAAGTAGGGTTCCAGTTTTTCATAAGTTGCACAGGGAAGCCCCTTAAAGATTTGAGATGTTTCCTCAAAGATGTACAAAGAGAAAGAGAATATACAGAAGGGTTGGAGGTTGTTGTGCACATTTGGAGGGCTAGTGTGGAGAGTGAGTGGTATTAAACACCCAGCGAGTTACACTGTCCTTAAGCTGTATTGAAATTGGAACTTCAATAAAAGCCTTTACAGGAGTCTGGCTGCACCCTGTACTGAAGGCAGGAGACCAGACTAGCCTGCTTTCCTGAAAAATTAGCATCAGTGCTATAATACTGATCTGTGTAAAATCCTATATCATTTTATATTGAATGTGCAATATGTCTGTAACAAAAATACCATGCAGAGAAAGCAGGCAAATACTAATTATAAAAGTAGTTGGAGGTTTTCAGTCATTTTATTCTAGCTGTGAAAGAACCAAAGATCAACATGACAAAAAGGCAATTTAAATAGCAGGATTTACTTTAAAATTGCCTAGACAAATTTTGCATACACTTCTATAAATTAATTCAGTTCAGCACTGTAAATTATCTTCTCTTCCTCACCAGGAATGAAGTATTAGAGTATCACTTTTATTTTCAATGAATGGAAACTCATGATACAATAGCTCTCATCTTGAAAGGAAGGATGCGACCTGAGCTTTCCCTGAAGCACATCCCAAGCATTTCCAATGAACATTTCACTGCAAGTTAGTTAAATTGGCCTAGATTTGTTTATTTGAAATGAAAAGGTGCAGACTTTGAATTATGAGAAGAAACAGAAATAAAGACCACTAAGACACATTTTAGTAAAAACATTTCAAACTGAATTGCAACATCTTCCTCTAGTGTAAATTACTGCAAGACATGTTTTCCCCATTTCATCTTGCATATGCAATACGAAAAAGAATTATTTTTTTTCCAAAAACATATATTTGAATACATTAAAAGATAAACCATAGGTATCTTACAGCTGCACAGTAAGGGTTGTTCCACTGTTTTCTTAAAATAGAAGTATTTAAGTTGCATCCATATCAAACATTTTCATCCTATATAATAAAGAATTAAGACTTTTTTTTTTAATAAAAAAAAAGCCTTTGAAAATACAGCTATTTCATACAGCCTGTTATAATACAACAAGCAACCAAACTCAAGAAAGAAGATAATACATTGGCATTCATGAGACTATTGACAACAAATATCAGATTTCCCTCTCAGTCTCTAACCTGTATGATCTTAAAGCACTCATTTACCAGGGAGATCTGATAGCAGGGAGATCTGTTAAGTTAGTTAATCAGTCTCCTGGATCCTTTGAATATTATTAATAATTTCAGATGTTAATTGACCATTTGATATTCAAAGACTTTTGAACTGAGAGTGGAAGGAAGATTGGTGGTCCTTCATAGCACAGGAGGTCATAGCATCTAATAGCCAGGGCTGATGGTATTGACAAAGTCAATTTGTAGAAACAGATTAGCAACATCACAAATGGAAAGCTTCTATTTTGGGAAGGGAAATAAAGTGTTCTTCATACAGTTACTCCTAGCAAGACAATTAGTTTTTGTTTGATTGAATGATTTTGTTTTGTTTTGTTTTATTGGGGGGAGAGGGGGGTAGAGCCTGCTTGTCCTTAAATTTTCAGATAATACAAACCTGGGAGGAGTGACTGTTTCACCAGAGAGTTGTGCTGCCATCCAGAGGGATCTGGACAGGCTGGAGAATTCAGCTGCTAAGAACCTCATGTAGTGCAACAAATGGAAAATTCAAGTCCTACCCCAGGAAAGGAATAATGTGAGAACCAGCTGGAAAGTGGCTTTTCAGAATAGGACCTGGGAGTTCTGGTGGACAACAAGGTGACAAAGTGCCAGCAACATGTTCCTCTGGCAAAGACCAACAGTTTTCTGAGCTGCCGCCCTTGGGAGGCGGTTCTGAAGGGCAGAGGAGTCCAGGAAGGCTGGGCGCTCCTCAAGAAGGAAATCGTGATGGCACAGGAGCGGTCCGTCCCCACGTGCCCAAAGATGAGCCGGCGTGGAAGAAGACCGGCCTGGCTCAACAGAGAGTTGCGGCTGGAGCTTAGCAGAAAAAAGAGGGTTTATAATCTTTGGAAAAAAGGGCGGGCCACTGAGGAGGACTACAAGGATGTAGCGAGGCTGTGCAGGGAGAAAATTAGAAAGGCCAAAGCTCATCTGGAGCTCAATCTGGCTACTGCCGTTAAAGACAACAAAAAATCCTTTTACAAATACATCAACGCGAAACGGAGGACTAGGGAGAATCTCCATCCTTTACTGGATGCGAGGGGAAACCTAGTTACTAAGGATGAGGAAAAGGCTGAGGTGCTTAATGCCGCCTTTGCCTCAGTCTTTAGCGGCAATACCGGTTGTTCTCCGGACACCCAGTGCCCTGAGCTGGTGGAAGGGGATGGGGAGCAGGATGTGGCCTTCGCTATCCATGAGGAAATGGTTGGCGACCTGCTACGGAGCTTGGATGTGCGCAAGTCGATGGGGCCGGATGGGATCCACCCAAGGGTACTGAGAGAACTGGCGGAGGAGCTGGCCGAGCCGCTTTCCATCATTTATCGGCAGTCCTGGCTATCGGGGGAGGTCCCGGTTGACTGGCGGCTAGCCAATGTGACGCCCATCTATAAGAAGGGCCGCAGGGCAGACCCGGGGAACTATAGGCCTGTCAGTTTGACCTCAGTGCCGGGGAAGCTCATGGAGCAGATTATCTTGAGGGTCATCACGCGGCACTTGCAGGGCAAGCAGGCGATCAGGCCCAGTCAGCATGGGTTTATGAAAGGCAGGTCCTGCTTGACGAAACTGATCTCCTTCTATGACCAAGTGACGCCTTGGTGGATGAGGGAAAGGCTGTGGACGTGGTCTACCTTGACCTCAGTAAGGCTTTTGACACCGTTCCCCACAACATTCTCCTCAAGAAACTGGCTGCTCGGGGCTTGGACTGGCGTACGCTTCGCTGGGTTAGAAACTGGCTGGATGGCCGGGCCCAGAGAGTTGTGGTGAATGGAGTCAAATCTGGTTGGAGGCCGGTCACTAGTGGAGTCCCCCAGGGCTCGGTACTGGGGCCGGTCCTCTTTAATATCTTTATCGATGATCTGGATGAGGGCGTCCAGTGCACCCTCAGTAAGTTTGCAGATGACACCAAGCTAAGTGCGTGTGTCGATCTGCTCGAGGGCAGGAAGGCTCTGCAGGAGGATCCGGATAGGCTGGAGCGATGGGCTGAGGTCAACTGCATGAAGTTCAACAAGGCCAAGTGCCGGGTCCTGCACCTGGGCTGCAACAACCCCAAGCAGAGCTACAGGCTGGGAGATGAGTGGCTGGAAAGCTGCCTGGCCGAGAAGGACCTGGGAGTATTGGTGGATAGTCGGCTGAATATGAGCCAGCAGTGTGCTCAGGTGGCCAAGAAGGCCAACGGCATCCTGGCCTGTATAAGAAGCAGTGTGGCCAGCAGGTCGAGGGAAGTGATTGTGCCCCTGTACTCGGCTCTGGTGAGGCCGCACCTCGAGTACTGTGTTCAGTTTTGGGCCCCTCGCTACAGGAAGGACATGGACGTGCTCGAGCGAGTCCAGAGAAGGGCGACCAAGCTTGTGAGGGGTCTGGAGAACAAGTCTTACGAGGAGCGGCTGAGGGAGCTGGGCTTGTTCAGCCTGGAGAAGAGGAGGCTCAGGGGCGACCTCATCGCTCTCTACAGTTACCTTAAAGGAGGCTGTAGAGAGGTGGGGGTTGGTCTATTCTCCCACGTGCCTAGTGACAGGACGAGGGGGAATGGGCGAAAGTTGCGACAGGGGAGTTTTAGGTTGGATGTTAGGAAGTACTTCTTTACCGAAAGGGTTATTAAGCATTGGAACGGGCTGCCCAGGGAGGTGGTGGAGTCACCATCCCTGGAGGTCTTTAAAAGACGTTTAGATGTAGAGCTTAGGGATATGGTTTAGTGGAGTACTTAGTGTTAGGTCGGAGGTTGGACTCGATGATCTTGAGGTCTCTTCCAACCTAGAGAAATCTGTGAATCTGTGAATCTGTGAATACGGAAAGCATTACTAGCAGATTGAGAGAAGTGCTCTTTCCCCTCTACTCAGCATTAGTGAGGCCACACCTGGAGTGCTGTGTCCTCTTCTGGGCTTTCCAGTACAAGGGAGACACAGACATACTGGAGTGAATCCAGTGAAGGGCCACCAAGATGATGGAGGGCTTAAAGCATCTGTCATTACGCAGAAGGTGTACTGGGTCTGGCTGGGATGCAGTTCAGTTTCCGCATAGCAGCCCACACAGTGTTGTGCTCTCCAATTGTAGCTAGAACAGCGCTGGTATCACACCAATGTCTTGTCTATTGCTGAGCAGAGCTGGCACAGCATCCAGATTCCCTCCAACCACTCCAAAGCCAGTAGGCAGGGTGTGGACAAGAGGTGGGGAGAGAACACAGCCAGGGCAGCTGACCTAAACTGACCAAAAGGACCGTATGTCATATGACATCACACCCAGCAATAAAAGCTAAAGAAGGGGAAGGAGAAGGTGTGGACCCTCATTATGAAAGGGTAACTGAGTAACTGCTATGTATATTGAAGCACTGCTTCCCAAGACATGGCTGAACACTGCTTGCTGTTGGAAAGTAGAGAATAATTGTTTTCTCCTTTTGCTTCCACACAGCCTTTTTTCTTGTTGTTGGTGGGTTTTTTTGTTTGTTTTTGTTTGTTTGTTTCTTTGTTTGTTTTTATTATTTTCTTTTGTTTTTCCTTTAATTAAACTGTTCCTTATCTCAACCCATGCACCTTTTTTCATCTTATTTTTCTCCCTCTTTCTTTTGAGGAGGGGGAGTGAGAGATGTGTGGTGGAGCTCAGCTGCCCATTGATGTGAAACCACCACAGAAAGGTTATGAGGCCAGAGAAGAGAGGTCTCAGAGGGATCACATCAATGCATTGAAATACCTGATGTGGAGAATAAAGAAGATGGAGCAAGGCTATAATCAGTGGTGCCTAGTGACAGGACAAGAGGCAATAGGTACACATCAGAATACAAGAAATTCTACGTAAATAGAAGGAAATATCTTTTTAATTGGGAATGTGGTTATACACTGGCACAAGCTGCTGGGAAAAGTATTATTTGTGTGTCCGTGCTTAGAGATACTCAGAAGGTAACTGAATATGGCTCTAAGGGGTAGGTAACTTTGCGCTGAGCAGAGTTGGACTGGGAAATCTCCAGAGCTGCCTGTCAGCCTGAACATCACTCTGGCTGCATCATCTGTCACAATGACTTTGGTAACATTTCATCATTACTTAGGAAATAACATTGTGTCCTTAGCCAATGAAAGCACCATGTCACTGAATCAACTTCCACAAACTAATTCAGGGGCTATATTTGCTCAAAAAAAATAAATAATAATAATAATAATAATAATAAAAAATCTAGAGTAAGATGAAACTTTGGCCCTGGGAAGGGCTAACATCTTATGGACACACAATGGCCTGTTCCAGTAAGACTATTAAGCTTTTTGAGAGCCACAGTAAGCACTAGTTGGTGCCCAGCAATTATTTCCTGCCAGTTCCCCTGCTATGCATTATTTAAGGATAGAAAGATATTCTGCTATTTTGTATCCATGTAAATTGAAAGAAAGATTAACCTGTTAAAAACTGGTGTTACCGTTTAAATCTTTTGAGGGTCCTTTTGCAAACTCTTAATTCTGGAGTATATTAGAAGGAGAGGTTCAGTAGTGATGAAGATTAGGTCACAGTAAAGTTGACTAGGGCCTCAAAGGCAGCCTGATTTATTCACAAAGTTTTTCCAGACCCTACAAGATCAAAAAGTCTCTCTTTAAAATGGCATAATTTCAGATAACAAGTCCAGAGGTATTCTTCAAGAACCCAATTCCCATTATGTTGAAGCTATAAAAAACATCCACTGACCCATCTCTATCAGGCAAGTTTTAGGTTTCTAAAGCCACTCTAGTCTAGTGTTAACCTAAAATGATGTGTCTTTTCCCTGCCCTTATTGCAAGTCCTGTGGTTTAAGACTTAACACAGCAGAAAAGATTAGGAACACAATCTCATTATGCCATAAGTAAAACTAGTTCATCAAAATTGCACAAAGGGGCCCATTATCTCTCTTAATAGCTTCAGAGATCCCTGACCAGAGGAAGCCCATGCCCAACCACACATCACTGTGGCACAGCTCAGAGTTACACTCCCACAAGTTCTTTGTGGGGGAAACAGCACATCAACTTGTACAGTGGGGTTTGGTTTCTGGAGCAACGCTGGCAGAATGAAATGCAGAAATGTTTTTGGGGGCCCAATCTGTTCACATAAAGCATAAATGACAGGTCTGTCTAAATACATCTGTGATTGTGAGCCATAATGCTGAAAACCATAGTCACTTCCCTCTTGCCTTCATGTGCTGAGTGGAGGTCTAATGGTCACAAGGACCCTGGCACATCCTTTTCCACCTAAGGAAATCAAAAGGAAGAATGCACATAGCAGGAAAATCCAAATAGCTAAGCCTTTTCCTCTTGGTTTTGATGTGGTTATGTAACTCATATCATCTATGCAGACCACAAATATATTGCTAAAATATTTTTCCTCAGAATGAGTGGATACGTGTATACATTATTGATATCCCTTTATGGGGATTTTTTGGACCCTAAAAAAAAAAGTGAAACCCACAAATCGATAAGACGTATGCCAAATCATCACTACTGTCAAACTGCAGAAGGTTTAAAAACAACACCAAACGATGAAGTCTACAATTTTGTAGGAACAGATTAATAAAGACATCTGCTCCATGTCAAGATTCTTGTCTCCTCTTGGAAGGATGCCAGCATTTTAAATCTCCTTTTGAATTTTTGCCCACTCTTTTACATGGATAAAGCATCCTTTCTTATTATAGAAAGAAAAAGTTGGTATTTAATAATTAGGGGTGAGACAAGAAAACACCAATAAACACACCCTCCTCCCCCGTATTCTTCAAAATAGCTACAATATTACAACATAGTTATAACTGGAGCACTTAGCTGCTTGGAGAAACAACCTACACAAAATGACCTAGTCTATACTTTTACACTACAGCTTTAGCCTTCAGCTATGGGGTTTGTTTGTTTTTTTGTTTGGTTTGGTTTAGCGTTTTTAAATTACACATGTGCAACTAGTTTTCAGAGGTTCTTTTTGAAGGATGACGGGATAATGTAGCAGATTTTTTAAAAAATCTTTAAAAAGCAACACTTTAATTGGTTTTGATATTTTCCAGTGCTGGAACATCGATTTTATTTAGTAATAGTATTGAAAGTCTTTGCTCTTTATTCTTTATCCAGAGAAATATTTTGTCTTCCTATTATCTGATTACTTTAAACTTTGTATCTTGGCAGCTGAGCTTCCTGAAATCAGCTGTAAAGTCAGATAAATATTACTTGCAATGCCAAGGTAAAAAAGATGGTTAAATTAAACTACATAATGCTCTGATGAGCTCTTTCCTTGCAACGAGCCCTCAGTAGGGACTTTCTGCTCTAGAGAACAGTGCTAACTTATTAATGTTTATACACAATTTAGTAACACAGCTACTAAATACTCTTGCACAAAATGTCGGGCCACAGATTTACTTTCCAGCAAAAATATTAGAGCTCAGTATGCAACAATGCTTAATTTATATAACTTTATTTTTTTTTTTATTGACTAAGCTTTATGACTGCAAGCAGCTACAGAGAGGAAGCTTAGGAAACATAACCATTGCCCTAACCGTTAAAAGTTCATCTTTACTCCAAGTTCTATAGCTTGATGTGTCTAACAAGCAGTATGCACGTGCATCACAATTAAAATAGTAAAGGAAAATTTTAAAAGCTCCTATTGAATAAATAAGATTTTAGTAAGTATAATAATTTTTGAAATAAGAATCCTAGCATTTTCTCAGATCTATTAGATTACCTGTTCATGTGCTCAACCCATTCCTTACATTAAATCCATTCAGTTCTATTTACCATTTTGGTAAAACTACGAAATCACAGAATCACACATGGAGGAGAAGGAGTGCTAAGGAAAAGATGCAAAAGGTAAATCGAGAAAAGGTGTAAACAAATAGCTTTGGTTGGATATTTTTCTGAGATAATTCTGTTCACCCATCTTGCACAGATGATAAGGTAACAATGCAGTGATAAATTTGCCCTCAGAATAACCTCTGACAGCAGCCATATTTTTTTTAAAACACTGCTTAGTTTAAAAATCCTCATGGAGAAGTTTTGTTGGTGTTCCTACACAGTAGTCAAATTATTACTTTGCTCTTGATTCAAAATGAAGGCCTGAGCACTAATGAGAAAATTTATGAGTGTGAGAAGCATAGGAAAACATTGGAAAGAAACAGGGAAAATAACTGCATGCAATCTTACAAACTGTAGTTTGTAGCTGTGATTGTTACTAGGATGGCTGAGGTGACAGTGAAGAAGCCAAGTTTTAGATTTTATTCCACACAGGAAGTATGTAGAACCTGGAAAAATGTCTGGTTTAACTTCAGCAAGTCCTCAATGTTGGCATCTTCCTGAAGTGGAAGGTCTTACAACCAGCAGCAAGAGCCACACAGGCATATGCAACATCCTACCCAGTCAACAGCAGTGAAACAGCTACCTTGCTTTCTCTTCTCTGGCAAAACAAAGCAGTTTTAATAAGGACAAAGAACATAAAACTATATAGTTTGCTATGTATTTATGGCCTACAAAAAGACTAATTTTTTTTTATATATTTGTCATTTGGATGTTCCTTGTCTTTTTTATGGAGATTTTGAAATATTACATAAAAATAAAATACAAGATACCCTCAAATGGTCGTCACTCTTCAGTAAGAAAGAGGCAGTATGGCTAAAAGATTGCATCTGGCTCCACAATTCTGATGTTGCCAAACTTCTTAACAGGACACAGAGTGAAGAACAAATTATGCATATCTGATATCTGGTAACACCAGCATTTCTGGTCAGCACTAAAATTTAAAGAAAAAAAAAAAGAAAAATTAAAAAAAAAAAGAAAAGGAAGAAGACTGTCACGTCTGAAGGATAGGCCTGTGGAAATGGTTTAGCTATATGCAGTGTACCCTCAAAGGTATCAGACAGAATCCTTTGCAGCATCTAAATCACATCACACAAGTCATTTCAAGGCGGATCCATGTTGTTCCAGATCCACATACCAAGGTCTTGTCCACATACTGATCTTTGATGTTGTTCAACTATTGTCATAATTCTCTGGCAAGGCTTCTCTCTTTACCTTGTGCACATAGACCTCCTTTGCCATATGGAAGGTTCAGCTCTCCCATTCTGAGCTCTTTCAGCTGACCCCATCACAAACTCCTTTCTCAGTCTCCCTGACCAGAATGATACTGGTATCTTTCCAGGAGTCCTCAAAACAGAAAGCAGGATCTGTCCCAAAAGACAAGATGGGAGCCATCCTCTGCTAGCAGAATTTATTTGTCAAATGTATTCAGTACTTACTGCCTTTGTTTCAGAATGCAGATTCATTTAAGTTGTCAAACTTGCATCAGAAATGATGGTGTCTGCCTTTACAAAAAGTCTGGCATTTTATGTAATGGCACTGTTTATTCAAGCCAAATACATGTCAGGTTTCAAGACTATTTTTGAATTATAACTTGTTTCAGTGGAAGAAGAGGAATCAAGAGAAAAGATGCATGTATGTGGGAGTCTGTAGACATTTTAATGCAAATGGCAATCAAAAGGCTTCTTGGACAACATAAATGCCATGTCTCGTTCTTGTCTGGCCTCCCTGGTTCTTCTCTTTAATAGCGTTATACTTCTGTAAAACAGATAGGTGCTGTCCTTCTAAGTGCAGGACTAAACTCAATCAGCAACACTGTTAGCTGTTAGTACGATTCATTGTTTTCCTGAACCTCTCAAGCCCCCCATCCAATAAATAAATAAAAATATAAAGATATAAATCCCTAACTTTTTCATACAGAAAAAGTCTTTTTGTGCAGAAAGAGCAGCTAGTTGTTTCCAATATGTTCAGGACTAAAAGTTTCAGGACGTTTGGCAAAAGAAGAACATGTCAGATGGACCAAACAGCCTCCTTAGATAAAAAGTGCCAGACTTCTGAACAAAGTGTAGTAAATTTTATCTGTTTTGAATTTAATAAAACATTTGCTACAGTGCAACAGAGCAAGGGATTTGATAAACTATGGGAGAATAGGACTATTAAAGAAAGTCAAAACAGGCACATGAAAGGGTAGCTAAGAATAAAAATACACCAGACAAGGGGAAGGTAACTAGCAGATTTCTTCACGAATCACTCCAGAGGCCAATCTTGTTCCACAGCTTCATTAGTTGCCTTTATCAAAACAACCTCCATTGGTTTTGTTTTTCAGTAATCACATTTACCAGTGACAGAATTTTTGGAAAGCACCAGTCACACACAGAAATACCTGTAGGACATATCCATGTCACTCAACAGCAAGAAGATCATTTCATAGTACAAAATACAATACCATACACTTAACTCTTAAATGACAAAGGGAATTAGATGGTAAGACTATAAGCCACAACATCTTAGGATAAAATCAGGAAAGATACTTCCAGTAAAGAAAGTAATTTTGGAGTTCTGCAGCAGTTCCTGTACACTTTTAACCATATATACTAAGAAGGGAAATATATATACATACATATATATATATATATATGTTTGCTTAGTTTTAAGTAAGCACAGAGAAGGGCTGTTGAGGGACAAAGTTTGAAGTGGAGAGCTTGGTTAGCTTCTACCTGTTGCTTACTAATAACACAAACAGGACAAACTTATCTCATCCTGGTTTTGTTTTGACTGACAACTAAACAAAAACAAATACAAATACAACAAAACAAAAACAAGGTCATGAATAAATTTAGACCAGAACTGAGGAAACTAATTGCTAACTGCTTGGTAAAACGCCCAACTGCCTTTAAAGTGGAGATCAATACAATTAAGGAAGGGACATTATGTAGTGCTTAAATTAAAGGGGAAGCAGACAGAGAAATCCAGGAGGCAGCTTCCGTACTTTCAGTGAATGCTGGTCTCCCATTGGCTTCATGGGAGACCACTGGACCAGCAAGCATAAAGGCATAAACAGTCTTCAAAATCTATAGCTGATCCCTCTCAGATTTCTGTGGAACAGTACAAAGTAAAGTTTGTCAGGGAAAGAGGCAAAGTTAGTCCCAAAAATTAAAAAAAAAAAAAAAAAAAAAAAAAGAAAGGAAAAGAAAAAACAAAAGTGTTTAAAATTTTTGTTCTCTCAGAACTGATATTAAGTCAGCAGAGTTTCTATTAGCTCTTTCATAAAACTACAGTTTCTAATACTAGTAAGCACAAGTAGTTGAATTTTTGTCTACACTAAACAAGCTCTCAGCAGCTGATATCCAGCAAGCCCCTAAAAGGAATTCTGTAATTGTGGAAGTTATGTACTTAAATTAAGCTTCCAAGAAGACCAAAATATGCTTGTGCAAGTGAGCTCTTGGGTCTAAACTGAATCACAGCACAGCTGTTAGAATGACAAACAGCTATAAATTTGCCAAATCTTCATTGTACGGTTATATGTGAACTGGGAAATTATAAGAAATTTCTTTCTTATTCACCAGTAGATTGTTACTGAATACATCCAAGACCAAAGGACATGCCTAAACCACATTCCTCTCATAGTCTCGTGCACCAGCCATAGTTCTCCTGGTTATCTAGAACAGCTCCAAGCATTCACTATACACATCTCTAATACATTTCCAGGATTAATAAATATGACACAGTCAAATTTTGTATAAAGTAGACTTTGTACTGTTAGAACATAAAATATAGCTGAGACCAGAAATGGCAAGTAATTTTTGGACTTCTGTCTTCTGACTCTAACTTCATATGTCTATACTCGTTAATCAGTTCTCATGTGATACTGTCAAATGTACTTACATTTCAATATCTGTTATATACAAAAGTCATCATGTATACTTTTGCACAGATTCCTTCTATCATTAGATTCATTCTATCATAAAGAGCTCTACGATGTAGAGTTGAAAATTCTAAGCTAATATTTGACTTAGAAAGCACATTGGGTACTATTTTTTACCTACAAAATTTCCACTTCCAAGTTCACTTGCTGTAATATGTAGACTGTAGCCTGTCTACATTTTGTGTTTTTCTGCAATAGTAATCAAAATTTTCAATATTTCATTGCTAGTGTTCTCCAGACATGTCTCACAATAAGTCTGGCAAGTAGATGACTATATTAAACAACTATTCCAGTCCTCTTTGTTCAGAGAAAAAAGAACGGTGATGTGAGGTGCCCTTCACAAAGATTAATTTTTTATGTTTCTTTTCTTTTCCAAAAGTTATAGCACTTTTTTTTTTGAAAGGGCAGATCTAACTAAGTGTTGAGAACAGATTTATTGGATTTTATTTCCTTCTGTTGGCATTTGCAAATAGGTTCCAAAGTCAATGGAGATTTCTGTACTAAATATTTCTAAGGCTACAAATGAAGTACTAACATCAGTAAATACTAAGAGTGACTTTTTATTTAAGCACTTGTTTTTTAATTAAGTCCTACATCCTTTTGTAACATTTGTACACTAATTGTCCCGACTGTTAAAGGACTCATTGGATTTTTATGTCTGTAGTTTATTTATTATTTATTCAAGTGATTATTGCCTTTCCCAATTTCAACTTATCTATCTATTTAGTACATCATTTTTAACCTCCATTGTACTGAAACAAGGGAAACGATTAGGACAGAATTTCTGACCTCCGGTATTCCAGGTACCATGCTGGAGCAGACATGGAAAAAGCAGATGGTTATCTGCACAAAAACATATTATAAAAGCTACTTGAACATAGTGAATGGTGTTTGTCTTGATCTTTAAATTACCCCAAAATAAAAATAGTACTCTTGTCTCTCAGAGCAAGTTTTAAGAAACCAAAGAGCAGGGTCAGTTTGGTTTCGTTATTGCAGCAAGGCCTCAAAAAAATTGAATCAACTTTTATGTGGAAAACTCCAATCACAAGAGATTTTTAGTTCAGAAACATCAACCAGGTATTTTCTCAGCTACTAATCTGATCTTTAAGCTTTGTTGGAATTAAGTACTTTGAATAAAGCTCTTGTAAATCTGTTTAACCTCCTCCACCCCCACACCCTCTCACCACCATCACCCACCCTCCCAAAAAAAAAAAAAAAACGAAAAACAAAACAAAACAAAAAAACTTTTTTTGGAAGAATCTTTTAAAGAGAAGTCCTATTTCTTCAAAGTCACCATCAGTCTCCCAATAGCTTTAGAGTAAACAATGGGATGGATTTTATAATGTATGAATATACTACTTAAAAATCACTTTGGGAAATAACAAAAGGTTCTTTCTTCAGTGAGAGCTAAACCCTTCAACACTGTTGATCCTTAGATATAACCAATCATAAGAGAGGTTTCTTAGTGGCATACTTCTGATATAAACTAAGATGTTCAATTTCTAAAGACTTTATGTGATGAAAGATTGAGTTTGCACAGGAAGGGTATGGAGGACGGGTGCTGAAGCTTGGCCAGCTCAACCAAGGAGTGATGGTATCCACCTGACAGAAGGCCACAGCTTCTTGGATTTCAGCACCCACCACAACCAACGCAGCCTCCCAGACAGAGATCCTGGGGAAACATGCTGCCATCCAGGTATCAGGCTGCCATGTGTGCCCTACTCTTACACCAGTACAGGACAGCAGTAGCAAGCACTGCTGTGGGAAGTGTGCCTAGGCTAAAGAACTGCTTCACCTGGTAGCAGAACTTCAGGAGCAGGTGGGTAGGCTGGGGAGCATCAGGGAGTAAGAGAAGGAAAGTGACTGGTGGGGTAGTGCTCTGCCATCCCTGAGAGAGGCTCCTCAGACAGTCACTACACAAGAATTAAAGGTTCCCCTATCCTCTCACCACCAGGCAGAAGGAAGGGACCTAAGAGATGGGGGGGAGTGGAAGTAGGCTCCTGTTCAGTGCAGCAGGCAAAACCCCTACTGCCTACCTCATCCTCCCAGGTGCCCCTGCACAACAGGTATGAGGCTCTGGGACTTGATGGGCAAGCAAATGACAATGTGGACAAAGGTTCCTCCACAGTGGGGGAGTTGCCCAGGGCAAATCATCCTACACCCTGCATCAAAATAACCCCCACCAAGAAAAAAAAAAAGAATGGTTATTGTCATAGGGGACTCTCTTCCAAAGGGAACAGAGGGCCCTATTTGCCATCCAGACCTGACCCATAGGGAAGTCTTCTGTCTCCCTGAGGCTCGGGTAAGAGACATCACTCAGAAAGTCACTCACCTGGTACAGCCCTCTGATTATTACTGTTCATTGGTTTTTCATATTGGCAGTGATCAAAAGGGGCATTAGGGCTTTGGTTGAAGGATCAGGTGCACTGGTACTGTTTTCCTCCTTCATTTCTGTAGCAGGAATCAATACTGAAAGAAGCAGGCAGGCTCCATAGGTCATTACGTGGCTCTGAGGCTGGTTCCACTGACACAGTTTTGGGTTTCTTGATCATGGGAAGATCTACATGACACCAGGCCTACCTGCTCCTGATGCGGAGCACCTTTCTATGATGGGGAAAAGGATTTTTGCCCAGGAGTTAGCAGGGCTGATTGCTGGGGCTTTAAACTAGATTCAGAGGGGAAAAGGGACAAAAACAGGCCTGTCAGTGATAAGCTATGTTTGGCCCTCCTGCATTGGGAGTTGGCTGCTAGGGCACACTGCTGGCTCATGATCAGCTTGCTGTCGATCAAAACCCCCAGATTCCTTTCTGCAGGGCTGATCTCCAGCATCTCGTCCTCCAGTCTGTACATATAACCAGACTTGCCCCTTTCCAGGTGCAGAATCCAGTACTTGCTCTTGTTAAACTTCATATTGATAGTGATAAGCACATCAATAATTGAGGGACTGTGTGCTAATGAGATCCTTCAGTCTGCCCCAAAAGGGGCTGGGTTCAGTGAAACACATATGAAATATTTCTATAAAACACACGCAGCTTGAGAAAAGAGCAAGAGGAGCTAGAAGCCTTGGCCCAGTCTCAGAGCTACAACATCATTAGCATAAGTGAAACTTGGTGGGAAGCGGCCTGTGACTGGTGTCTTGCAATGGACAGTTAGAGGCTCTTTAGAAGGGACAGGCAGGACAGGCAAGGTAAAGGGGGTGCTCTATATTGAGCACAGTTGAGAGACTCTGGTTAAGGATCAAGGGACAAGCAAACAAAGGGGATGTCATTGTGGGAGTCTACTATAGACCACCCAGCCAGGATGACAACACTGATGAACTATTCTTTAAAGAACTGAAAGATACTTCTAGATCATCTACCCTTGTCCTTATGGGGGACTTTGACGAGGCAAATGTCAGTTAGAAATATCACAGAGCTGAGACAAACAAGTCCAGGAGATTCCTGAAGCACCTTGATGATAACTTCTTGGTTATCTAAGAGAACCTACTAGGAAAGGTGCCCTCCTAGACCTGTTGGTTGTGAACAGGGAGGGTCTTGTGGGTGAAGTGGTGACAGGGTGCCACCTTGTCCATAGTGACCATGAGGTAGTCAAATTCAAAAATCTTTGGTAATAGGAGGAAAACTGCCACCAAAATTTCAACCCTGTATTGGGTGTTGAAATAGTTAATAAGGTCCCCTGGGAAACTGCTTTTAAAGTCATTGGGGTCCATCAGTCCTGGTTAGATTTTAAGCACCACCTCCTGAGAGCATGGGAACAGGCAATTCCAAAATGGCAGAAGTCAAGCAGGAGGGGCAGAAGGCCAGCTTGGCTGAACATGAATCTTCTTCAAGAGCTAAGGCGGAAAAAGTGTATGGCAGCTGAAAGCAAGGTCAGGCAACATGGGAGGCCTACAGGGATGTTGCTCGCCTTTGTAGAGAGAGAATCTGTGTGGCCAAAGCTCAGAGTTGAAGTTGGCCATCAGTGTGGGGAACACTAATAAAGGCTTTTTTTTTTTAAGTATGTTAATGGGAAAAGGAGGACCAGAGCAAACATTGGTCCGACTCAATGAGGACAGTCACCTAACAAACAGGGACACAGACAAAGCAGAGGCATTTAATGCATTTTTTTTTTGTCTCTGTCTTCAGCACCAGTGATGGGCTATGGGACTCCAGCTACCCTGAGCTGGAGGACTGTGACTGAAGGAGCAATAAACTCCCAGTTAACCCCAAACTTGTGTGGGATTTGCTGCTCCACCTGGATGCATATAAATCCATGCAGCCTGATGGGATTCAGCCCAGGGTACTCAGAGAGACAGCTGATGTCATCACAGGACTTCTCTCAATTATTTTTCAATGGTCTTGGGAATCCAGAGACGACCCTGTTGACAGGAAGCTGGCAAATGTGGTCCCAGTTTTCAGGACAAGCAAGAAAGAGGATCGTGGCGATTACAGGCCTGTCAGTCTCACTTCAGTGACTGCTAAAATTATGGAGATTATTCTGGGAGTTATTGGAAAACACCTAAAGGACAAGACAGTCACTGGTCAGAGCCAACAGCTTCCTCTAGTGAATTCCACTAGAGGAAGGTCAAGTCTAACAAACTTAATTTCTTTCATGACAAGATCACCCAGCTAGTTGACCAAAGGAATCCAGGCGATGCAATCATTCTGGATTTCAGTAAAGCTTTTGATACTGTCCCTCACAGTATCCTTCTGGGCAAAATGACCATAATACAGTTAGATAAAAGCATAATAAGATGCATGAACAATTGGCTGATTGTTTGGGCCCAGGGGGTTCTTGTAGATGGGGTAAGATCAAGCTGGCAACTCGTCACTGGTGGGGTTCCCTAGGGCTCCATTTTAGGAACAGCCCTCTTCAATATTTTCATAAACAATTTGGATGAAGGACTTCAAGGTTTTTTGACCAAGTTCATGGACAACACTAAAACTGGGTGGAGCTGTTGACTCCTTTGAGGGTAGTGAGTCCTTGCAGAGAGATCTGGGCAAATTAGAGAGTTGGGCAATCGCCAACAATATGAAGGTTAACAAGAGCAAGTACTGGATTCTGCACCTGGAAAGGGGTAAGCCTGGTTGTATGTACAGACTGGAGGATGAGATGCTGGAGATCAGCCCTGCAGAAAGGAATCTGGGGGTTTTGATTGACAGCAAGCTGATCATGAGCCAGCAGTGTGCCCTAGCAGCCAGCTCCCAATGCAGGAGGGCCAAACATATCCTGGGGTGCATTAGGAACAGCACTGCTAGCCGGCTGAGAGAAGGGATTGTCCCAATCTACCCTGTGCTGGTGCAGCCTCACCTTGAATAGTGTGTGCAGTTTGGGGCACCACATTATAAGAAAGATATAAAACTGTTAGAGAGTGTCCAAAGGAGGGCAACAAAGATGGGGAGTCTAGAGGGGAAAACATGATGAGTGGCTGAAGTTACTTGGATTGTTCAGCCTGGAGAAGAGAAGAACAAAGGGAGACCTCATCATGGTCTACAACTTCCTCATGAAGGGAAGTGGAGGGTGAGTCGCTGATCTCTTCTCTCTGGTGACCAGTGATAGGACCTAAGGAAAAGACTTGAAGCTGTGACAGGAAAGGTTCAGGCTGGATGTTAGGAAAGAGCTCTTCACCGAGAGGGTGGTTGGGTACTAGAACAAGCTCCCCAGGGCAGTGGTCATGGTACCAAGCCTGCTGGAGTTCAAGAAGTGTTTCAACAACGCTCTCAGACACATTATCTGATTTTCTTTTTTGGATGGTCCTCTGGAAACCCAGGAATTGGACTCGATGATCCTTGTGGGTAACTTCCAACTCGGATATTATATGATTCTATGAAAGTATTTCTTTCTACCAGGACAGAAATTCAACTCAATATGTTTCTTAATTGTTTGCAAATTGCTGCTATGCAAAGTAACTGAGCACGCAGACTTAGAAGTATTTCAAAGACACATGCCTCTGTGAGGTTGCCATTTATTTGCATCTCTGTATTTCTCCAATATCATGGGGGCATAGACTTGTTTCTCTCTGTGCAAGAAGACAGACAATATCAGTGTGTAAAAGTATAATGATAACTGTACAAAGATTGCATTTAAATGTGAAAAGCAATTATGTTCCTTAGAGATGAAAAAGTCAAGCAGCAAATGCAGTTTACGAGTTTCAACTAAGGTTATATTTTTCTTCATATTTGCTTTGAATTCCACACACACTATTTCTATATTGTTCAGAATGTGCTCTGAAAATCAATAGGTCCCCTACTGTACCTATGAAGAAATCCAGTGGCTTGGAAATTACAACAGCTTATATTCTAACATTAATGAGTTGAATAAAGAAAACACTTCACACAATGAATTTGAGATCATATTCCCAGTGTATTAGATCAGTTTATAAAGCTATTGGCATTTAATGTAGTCAGATTGCTGCAACATTGAGATATCCTCAACTTTCCTTGTTTGACTAAAAGTGTTCCATGCAGTACAATAAATTCTGCAATGAGATAAGCAGCTACTAGTGGAATGCACCCAAGCTTCTAGCGATAAACTGTGATCTTGCTAACTGCCTTTGATGACAATATCATACTCAGTAAGGTGACTAGCACAGGAGGCACAAATACCTATAGCTTTCTAGTGCTGTATTGAAGGGAAGGGAAGGGAAGGGAAGGGAAGGGAAGGGAAGGGAAGGGAAGGGAAGGGAAGGGAAGGGAAGGGAAGGGAAGGGAAGGGAAGGGAAGGGAAGGGAAGGGAAGGGAAGGGAAGGGAAGGGAAGGGAAGGGAAGGGAAGGGAAGGGAAGGGAAGGGAAGGGAAGGGAAGGGAAGGGAAGGGAAGGGAAGGGAAGGGAAGGGAAGGGAAGGGAAGGGAAGGGAAGGGAAGGGAAGGGAAGGGAAGGGAAGGGAAGGGAAGGGAAGGGAAGGGAAGGGAAGGGAAGGGAAGGGAAGGGAAGGGAAGGGAAGGGAAGGGAAGGGAAGGGAAGGGAAGGGAAGGGAAGGGAAGGGAAGGGAAGGGAAGGGAAGGGAAGGGAAGGGAAGGGAAGGGAAGGGAAGGGAAGGGAAGGGAAGGGAAGGGAAGGGAAGGGAAGGGAAGGGAAGGGAAGGGAAGGGAAGGGAAGGGAAGGGAAGGGAAGGGAAGGGAAGGGAAGGGAAGGGAAGGGAAGGGAAGGGAAGGGAAGGGAAGGGAAGGGAAGGGAAGGGAAGGGAAGGGAAGGGAAGGGAAGGGAAGGGAAGGGAAGGGAAGGGAAGGGAAGGGAAGGGAAGGGAAGGGAAGGGAAGGGAAGGGAAGGGAAGGGAAGGGAAGGGAAGGGAAGGGAAGGGAAGGGGGAAGGGAAGGGAAGGGAAGGGAAGGGAAGGGAAGGGAAGGGAAGGGAAGGGAAGGGAAGGGAAGGGAAGGGGGAAAGAAGACTACAAAACTGCGTGTTTTGTTTTGTTTTTTTGGTTGGTTGGTTTTTTGTTTGTTTGTTTGTTTTGTTTGTTTTCTTTTCAAGTCACTGCCTCCAGGAAATTAAAAATATTTTAAACTTTATGCAAAAGAAATACATCTGATACTTTTAGCAGGAAAGTGAAGAATACCCGCAAAATCATGGCATTATATTACATGTACTATGAGGCTAGCTCATATCAGAGACCATCTCAGTCTCTGTCCAGGCATCTGAATCATCTCACTATTGTATTATAATATCAAGCAAACAGTTGGAAATAGTCTAGGAAATGTCATTATAAAAATTCACCTTGACATTTTTTTAACTTTTGCCAGAGGTCTTAATAAATAAATAGATAGATAAAAAGGAAAAGAAAAGCCAGACTCACATATATATATAGACACCTTTGTTAAGCCTTGCCTCTATTTTCAACATGATTTTTTTTTTTTTTTGTCATAAAACCCATGAATCTAGAGGAGCACTAGATGTTTCCCCTAGCCCTGTCAATTCTAGCAGGCTGGGTTTTTTGCAACACTGGTCTCCAGCCCATGCTACAACTCACCTGATTCACAAAGAGCCATGTAACAGAATCAGCATCATAATACTAACCACACTGCTGTTTATAAGAAGGAGAAACAAATGAGGAAAGGATGTGGGAGTCAAAGGAACAATAGTGGGTAGGAGACAGGGAATCAACTGTTGCACAGAATCATGGTTTCGAGCACCTGGTACTTGCCTACAGATCCAAACCCAATGAAAAAGTGGGAAGAAACCATTGATGCTTTTCAGTATAATAGTACTTTAGCTCATTCTCCCAAAATAGCTCAATATAAACACATTCTTGTGAACCATCTCTCAAGAAGGAATTTACATATTTATATATATTACATTTATATATATGTATTAATTTGGTGATGGAAGAGAAAAATGTGCATAGAGATACTAGCCTCTGCATTAAAGAATGTTTCTGTTGTGGGGAAGAGTACAGTTAACACACACAAATATGAGGACAATGCAGGGAACACATACACAAATAAATCCCTGACTTGCAAGACATCTTCAGATTCAGTGAACTCTGAAAAGGGAGACTAGACTGGGAAAGGTCCTTTGAGTCCAACAGCTGAGGAAACAGGAAGAGTGGGACAAAGCTCTTATGATGGTCACAAGAGAAACAACGATTACTTTGGTGAGTGGAAAGAGCAATCTACAGAAACTGCATAAACTTCATATTTTCTTAAGCCAAACAAGTCTCAGCGGATAAGGATCTTTAAAGGGTTTAAGTATCTCTTTAAATGAGAAACCCGTCCAACAGAATGCACCAGCAAGGATGTTCATTGTTAACCTTATTTTCCCTTTTATAAAACAGAACAGATAGCTAAGGCAAATCACAAAATTTTTTGTAGAGTTCCCTCTTTGCTGTGGCTCCCCCACTTGAGGTACCACAACCAGATTACAATACAGCATCCATTAGATTGCAGAGATGCAAGTAGCAACTTCAGTTTATATCTCATAGCCATTATTTACTTGGTCTGCAGCAGTGAACTTTAGATTGTACTGAAACAAAATCCAAAACAGTATCTCTGTAGCCTAGAAGCATCTTGTTCATATCAATGAGAAAAAGGTTTGATGAACAAAAATAGTGTTTCCTTAATAACTCAAAATTCATCCCTTATTTGGGAATCTGTTAATCAGCTATAAGAAGGAAATTTGTCAATGAGATTTTGAATATCCTTCTGTGAGTGATCAATAGCACTGTGTCTCAGTTAATGAAACACCTGTTTTCTACCATGCCATCATTTACAAGAACATTGTAAACAGTGATTCACATATTGTATTCTGCACATTTTTTAATTAGCTTAGATTTTCACCAATTTATTCTGCAGTCTGAAAAGGGCCACCCTGCTTGGAACACAAACTGGCATCTGCACAGTAACAAACAGGCACGAATAACTATTGCTGTACTTGCATCATAACTCAATGCAATAGCGTGAAACAGGACATCTCTGAAGTCTTTTTGGTACCTCAGAGAGGTACCTCCCATAAGAGAGTTTTAATTAGGTTGTCAAATCTGCTGCCAAAGGACACACATAACTAAAGCTTGCTTTTCTCATGGCTTGTAGGAATTAATTTTCAGACTACAGCATCTTAAATCCTTTATATTATACCTAGACTTTTGCATTCTCCTATTTAATGTTTTCATATACCCAGCACTAGGGCAGGTAACGCCAACTTCAAATATTCAGGAATATATCTGAGTTTAGTAGTCCTGGTCCACACAAGCTGAAAGCTTGAATTCTGACTAAATTGTATTTGCATACAACAAAATCTGTGTTATTCTATTGTCAATGTAAAGGATTGACAGATGCCTTTTAATAGGAAATTTTATGATAACTCTAATAACTAAGTTCTAAGGATATATCTTTTTAAAATGAAAATACATAATAAATAATAGTAATAATAATAATAATAATAATAATAATGATAATAATAATAATAAAAGGATGAACGTCTTCAATGCAGCTATATTGAATCAAATCAAATCCTGTCACAATTTTGATAACCGAGTGGGAGAACAGATATGCTCACCTTTGCAAGGTGGACCTCACTGTACCTATCTTCTTTATTAAGTTAATTAAAAGCTCTTTTTCTTGTCTGCCTTGTTGCTTCAGTAGCTATTTTCGCAACTTTTATCATGAAGCATGGCCTTACTCATTTCCACTGACAAATTTTTGAGACTCAGAGCTTCCCATCAGACACTTCAAAAATTCTAAGTCATCCAGACACATCTAGAGGTTGCATTTCCTTTTCTATCTGTTTCAAACCCGTTTTTGTATGCCTGTCTCTTGAGGGACCAATAACAGAATTCCCAAGAGCACATCTCATAGCAAAATACTTCTGATGTCTAGGAATCGTGTAACAAGAAAGCATTGGAGGAGAAGGAAAAAAAAAAAGGGGAGAGAATTGAAGTTACTGCAGATTTGGACTCTCCATAATAATTCTTCAAAGTTAAAAGAAAAATGAGGGCAAATATTGAAACATATCACAACCTCTTTCAAATTTTTCAACAAGAAAACAATCTCAATTTTCCAGGCTACATATGTATTTTCCCATATTTTTTTTTTTTCTGGAACAAAATATAAACACATTTTTTTTCCATTCTTTTGTTCTTGAACATAAATCTATAATAGGATTAAGCATAAATACTCTGACATCAGTGATGCTTCACTTGTCTTCTCAAGATCTTAATTTTTCCTGGTCTATAAACCAGTTCAGCTGCTAAAAGTAAATACTTTTCCATGTGTGTTCACGAAAAGATAATTAAATACATGAGTTAAATGCTGAAAAAGTAGTCACAGTAAACAACATGCTAATTCCATTCAGGGGAAATAATGAGAAATAAGGACATAATATAAAGCTATAATGAATTAGCACATTACTGTCAGATATTTTTTCTCTTACTTTATTTCCAGAGAACAAGGACTTAAATGTCTGGCAATAAAAGGCAGAGAGTTTTCATTTTCTTTTTTATTTAGCCTTTTTTTTCCCTTGCACCTTCCCAGTCCTTTCCTGCACCCCTGTTTCAGAGGGTTTTATAACAAGACAGCTTCTTTGTAATTCATGGGAAACTTCAAGAAGTTGCAATGGGAGCTCACCTCCTTTGTATTCTATTATTCTTTACACAAAACTTCCATTATGTCATTAAAGTAAGCATATTAATTAAGAACAAAGAGAATATAAGAGGGACAGAAAAAGCCTTCCTGTACTGGAAAAGAATATGATTTTATTTTTTTTTAACTTCTATTTTGAAGGTAGAACTCTAAATGAGCAGTTTTTGTGAAAGTATTATTGAAGTGCTGCTTCAGCAGAAGAAATAAGTATGTGTCTCTAAAGTGTTGCTTTTAGCTGCAAACACAGCAAATGTGTTACGATAGGATAGTTATATCACTTTCTAGTCAGTGTTAGACTAACAAGTGCAATTTATGTCTAAATGTGTTGTTGTGTTCTTAACTGATAGTGTCATCTCAAGTACATTGAGAAGTACTTCTCTGTATTATGTTGTGATGAATAAAAGAATATCCCAGTGAATACTCTTTTGGATGAATTCCAAAAGCCTCATCCTTCCTACAGTGAAAAAAAAAAATATCATATCACACAAATTAAAAAAAAAATACACAGATCTCATCTGCAAAAGAGATTGTAAAAGGCAAAATAAAATAAGTTTTCATTGCTCCTTTCTTTATTTCTCATAATTTAAATTTTTGGTTGTCTTTTTAAAGAAATACGGTATTTTCAGACAAAACCCAAGGAAGTTTACAGAATTGGTAATAGATCTGAAACTACAAGAAAGCAAGATTTCAGAGACCTGTTTTGTTTTTTTGGGAGGTGGGCAGGGAAAACAGCATCTCTGCAATACCAACTCTCAGAATAGTAGATTGTTCACAGCATACAATCAGAAGTACTCAAGATTTTAAAAGATGTCTATTGATTCCGGATATTCAATTTGAAATCAGTCTCCTATTAAAAAAGGTCAGCCACTATCTAAAAATTATCAGGCCCCAAAGAAGTAAATGCCATAAAATCAGAAATCCCCAATTATTAATCACTTTTAAGTTTTGCCCATGGAGTTTGACAGTATCATTCTAATTATTAAACTTCCATCTCATTTTGAAATACATGTGCTTTGATTTCAGATACAGAACAGACTTTATATTAATAACAAATAATTATTATTTCCCCAGAGAGAAAGAAGAATACCAACATGATTTCCGTCCTAGTATGTCTAAGAAAATACAATCTTCAATATAATAACTCCGAACACAGTTTCAGGGGAGAAAAACAAATGAGACTTGTGGAAGTCAATTTAACCACTACCATTTTATTATTTCAGTGAGAATCTGTTATCCTTATAGCTGCTTGGTGGTGGTTTCTTTTTTCCTATGTTTTCCTCATCTTCTGTGCTAAAAATCACATCCTAGCTCAACAATGACCTGTATCACAGATGAGTGGACTCAATTACATCACACACTGCTCAGAGCATTGCTCTCAAGAGTAATAGAATAAGTAAGCATGGAAAGACTTCTGAGGATTTTCTAGTCTAGACATCTTGCAGAATTGTTTAAATCCAGAATCTGAAACGTTTAATTCAGCAAATAGGTTAACAATCCTCTGTAAAAATGGAGGATTATGCATGTTTTTTCTAGAATCTAACAAAACTCAGTACAAAACATAAAAATCCTTCACAAAAAATTATAACAGGCAAAAAAAGTATTTTCCCCAGGATACTTCTGATAAGAAAATGATTCCTAAAATCATCATGAATTAATATGTAGAAGTTCAACCCTAACATTATTTAACAGATTAGTCCACACGTGCACTTAAGAAATAATGCACAGAAGAGCGTTTTTTTTTTTACCCACCAGTAAACTGGTGTAATCTTGAGTAAACTCAAGATTAGCTGTTCAGAGAGGTTTATAGGACCAGTCTATTGGAAGAAGTTTCTTGTCAGTTTTCCTTATTGGCAGCCCACAGTAGGGAGACACTAGGCAACACGTTCAGGAGAGAGTCTTAACAAAATGATATGATGTTGAGGTGCGGGAAATTGCTTTAAAACTGAAATACAAGTAGTTATCTTTTTTAATTTTTATTTATTTTTTTATTAATTGATCTAAATAAGCAGTTAGCAAAAGCGTTAATCCAAAGTACACAGAAACACACTAAAAACAAACAAAAAATCTCTTCAGTGTACTATACAATTTTTATTTTTTTAATCTCAAAACTAATTGGCAGATGATATTTCAAGTGTTCTCTCTATGAATGGATAGTAATAAATGCCCTTCCAGCCCAGGCTATAAAAGTTGAAGATAACTCTTCCACTGTTATCTACTAGTTTATTCACTTTGATTAAGTATACAAAAAGTATTAAGTATACAGTTAGAAAGATTTACAGTTTTCACCACTCCAGCCAAAAAGCCATTTAATAGATGTCAAATTAAAAAAAAAAAAAAAAAAAAAGTGTTGGTAACCAAAAGAAATGCTAGACATAGACGAAAGTCCAACCTGTCATACTTGACAAAGTATTTGTTCAGTAAATAATTTCTGCTCCCTTTAGCTAGTAAGAACTTACTATCTTATTTTATCCATGATAAAAATACATCTTTCATCTGACAATGGCAAAATAAGATCAGAAGTAAAATTGTTTATAATCCATCTTAGGATGTGAGGTGAACAGCAATACACTGTGTGACCTGTGGCCCAGGCAGACACATCTTGCAGGCTTCGTTCATTCAAGCCCTCATCTTTCCTCCCAGTCACGCTGTTGACAGAGACCTATTGTTTCCATTTTTATTGGATCTTTTATTGCTATACTTTCTAGACATTGAAAACATCAGAAAAATATTATGTACAAATATAATGGATGAAGAACAGACACCTGCTTTTAACAAGCCCCTGCAAGCTAAATCCTCCAGCCAGAGCAGGCAGAGGAGCTGGGCTGGAGCACAGGGCTAAAGGGGCAAACAGGTGCACCCTCTTGCCAGACCACCACATAACCTGTAGCTGCCTAGGAAAGGGGAAGTGGGGGCAGAACCATCAGACAAAAATGTTACTTTGGATTTTAAGTTATAATCAGATCATTTTAGCAATTTCTGTCCTCAGCTAGAACTACTATTTTTGCTTTTGAGTGTGTTTTTTGATAACTATTGTTGGTACTCTCCTAATGTTTACAAGAAGCTATTGAGATTTGCAGAATCACAGAATGGTTGAGGTTGGACCTCTGGAGATCATCTGGTCCAACCCCCTGCCAAGCAGGGTCACCTACATCATGTTGCACAGGATGGTTTCCAGGTAGGTTTTGAATATATCCAGAGAAGGAGATTCCACAACCTCTCTGGGCAACCCGTGCCAGTGCTCTGTCACCCTCACACTAAAGAAGTGCCCATTCATATTCAGATGGAATTTTCTGTGTTTCAGTTTGTGCCTGTTGCCTCGTCTTGTCACTGGGCACCACTGAGAAGAGTCTGGCCCCATCCTCCGACACCCTTCAGATATTTATAGACATTGTTAAGATCCCCTCTCAGTCTCCTCTTTTCCAGGCTAAACAGTCCCAACTCTTTCAACCTCTCCTCATATGACAGGTGCTTCAGTCCCATCATCATCTTCGTAGCCCTCCTCTGGACTCACTCCAGTAGCTCCATGTCCCTCTTGTGCTGGGGAGCCCAGAACCGGACACAATACTCCAGCTGTGGCCTCACCAGGGCTGAGCAGAGGAGGAGGATCACCTTTCTTGACCTGCTGGCAACACTATTCCGAACGCACCCCAAGATACAATTGGCAGACTTCATTGGCCACAAGGGCACATTGCTGACCCATGGTTAACCTGCTGTCCACCAGGACTCCCAGGTCTCTCTCCACAGAGCTGCTCTCCAGCAGGTCAGCCCCCAGCCTGTACTGGTGCTTGGGGTTATTCCTCCCAAAGTGCAGGACCCTGCACTTGCCCTTGTCAAACATTATGATGTTCCTCTCTGCACAAATCTCCAGCCTGTCCAGGTCCCTCTGAATAAGAGTCACTGGAAGTGCTACTGGGCATCTGGAAAATTAATCCTCAGAGGAATTTTCAATGTTGATTTGCACAGTCTCAGGGTAATAGAGGCTGGCAGGCCCCTGGAGAGGTCTCCATCCCAGCCCCTGCCCAGGAGCAGGCCAAGGCCAGGCTGTTTGGGCCTGGGCTGTCCTAGTGGGGAAAAGGCTTCTCCTCATCTCCAGCCTGAGCCCCTCGTGCCTCAGCCCATGCCGTGCCTCCCGCCAGGCACTGCTGGGCAAAGCCCGGCCACATCTTCTCCGTCCCCTCCTGATGTCAGGGCTGCTGCTGCATACCCCCAAATCCATCCCTTCTCCTGGTTGAACGGGTCCCGCTCCACAGCCCCCATCCCTGGCTGTGAGGTCCTCTCCTCCTTGAGCTTCACAGAATCACAGAATCATCTAGATTGGAAGACACCTCCAAGATCACCTAGTTCAACCTCTGGCCTAACGCTAACAAGTCCTCTACTAAACCATATCACTAAGCTCTACATCTAAACGTCTTTTAAAGACCTCCAGGGATGGTGATTCAACCACTTCCCTGGGAAGCCCATTCCAATGCCTAACAATCCTTTCGGTAAAGATTTTTTTCCTAATATCCAACCTAAACCACCCCTGGCGAGCTTGTCACTAGGTACAGAGGCCTGTCATCACCAGCAAGGTCTGCCAAAGAAGGTGGTGAGGACCTCTGCCTTATCTGTGTCTGTGTTCACTGTATGTTCTTATCCACGTGTAGTGATCCTTACTGAAAGACCACAGCACATCAAGGAGTCGGTGATCCACATAATAATTAACCTGAGTATGCCAAGGTCTGTGTTTGGCTTTCAGACTGTTGTGCTACACAAATCCCTTGATAACAGGATAAACTCTGCCAGCTAATTGTGAGAGAGGAGTCTGCAGGCAGCTCCCACTCAGCACCAGCAATTACACCACCTGCATGTCTTTGCCTTTATCTAGCAGTACAGCAAGAAATTCTCCTTTCTGTGGAAATTAGGAATAGAGGTGTTTCCTTGTCAGAAAATCCTATAATAGCTTGAATAAGCAAAATGGGGGAATCTTTTCTGTGTACAGGGTCTGTATGGTGTTCTGCAAATGGATTGGTACTTAATTAATGGATTGGTGACTTGGATTCAGTGCTGCTTAACCTGGGGTTCCCACCATCTGAAGGAACGCAAGACCTTTTCTGTTTATACCGATAGCTCAAACATCTTGAATGATACATTACAGTCCGAGTGCCTTTCTTATTGGGATCATAACTGACCAGTACTTCGTGGTGTCAAACACCATCTTTCAATGCATCCACATTTTCCTTGGTCAGCCTATTACCACTAATGTAGAGGTAAATCTCTTCTTTCTGCCCTTTACATACTTTGCAAGTATTAACTTCATCTGAGCTTTGGCTTCCCTGACAGCATCCCTACATACTTGGACAATGTTTCTTGTTTCCTCTTGCATTGCTATTCTCCCCCATCCTGTACACTGCCCTTTCACAGTGGAGTTTTGTCTTGACTTCGCTGCTTTGCCAGGCTGGCCATGTGTCTCCTTGTTTTTCTGAGTATCAGGACTATTGAGGACACTCTCCTCAAAGGCTGAACAGTTCTCCTGGGTTTGTCTGCCCTTCAGACCTGTCTCCAGTTCTATATCAGTTCCCTAAATAACTTAAAACCTGCTCTCCTAAAGCCCAGGGTCTGTGCTATGCTACTCTTCTGCCTCCCTCTTTCCCCTCAGAAACTTGTCTTCATTGTTTCATGATCACTACAGAGCAAAAGCTGTCATTACTAACCCATCCCCTACCTGTTCTCCTTTGTCAGCGAATAGTAGATACAGCTGTAGATCTATGCATTCCCCTTGTTTGTCCTTCCCAGTAGTAGTATAACAAGAAGTCACATGTGACCCCCTCCAGTGTCCTGACACGTTAAAGTTCCCAGTCAGGAAAGCTTCATCTACTGCCTTACTTAGTTGGTGGTCTGTAGCACACTCCCACCACAGTGTCATGCTTTGTGACCACTCCTCTGACCTGATTCACAGACTCTTAACCACGTCTGGGCCCCACACACTGGAGCTGCTCCTTCTCAGGGGACCTCTTCCTTCCTGCCTGTCTCTCCTGAACGGCTTATCTCCATCCATCACAGCATTCCGATCAAGTCAGCTGTCCCACCATGGCGCAGATATCCCAGTAATGTCGTTATCTCTTTGACTATATGATGAGTTCTCATCCCTCCTGTTCAGCTTCCAGGCTGTGTATGAATGTACACATGCCCCGGAGGTGAGTGTCCTTTCACCTTGTTTTTATACACCCAAACTCTGCCTTGTTCCCCCCACACACACCCTGCACCTTTTTCTTTTTGCCTTTACCTACCATTTTCTCACCTAGCTGGACTGTAATCGCCCTCTCACGGCACTCCCACTTAATGGTCTCCTCACTAGGTTGGCCATCTTCTTGGCAAAGATGTTTGCCACACTAAGTGAGAAGGAAAATGATGGCTTATTTCTTGAATTTACAAACCTGGAACTTCTAGGGCAAGCTAAACTTGCCTCAAGGCTGCCTAACGTGCTTCATGCTAAGTCACTCTGAAATCCAACTCTCCACTCACTGGGTGACACCTACAGTATCCATTTTTCCCAAACCTAAAACATATGTAATTATAGCTTAGCTCTGCCTTAACATGGTTGATTTCCCCCTGCCAATCTTTTGTATGGGGTCCATCTGATTTTAGCAGTCTGGGACAGGACCAATGACCTGACTCAGAGCTGTGATTTCATTGTTGCCAAAACAAAATAAAAAAGTAATATTTTATGTCTTCATACATTACTCACTATTTTTTATTTTTGTTTCTGAACTACTGTAAATACCCTGTGGGAAAATTCAGCTCAAAAATTAATAAAAAAAAAAATTTGAACAATAAATTAAATGTTGCTATAATCATAAACTGTACAGCAGAACTGCCATTTAGCCCCTTTTTGATATACCAGAACACTATACTCTTCAGCCCCTATTTAAAAAGGGTTAAAAACACCACACAATTTGGAGGACAAAAGTACAAATCATATTCATATTTTGTTCAATAGAAGCTAGACATTCCTCTCTACAGGCAAAATTTAACATGATTCAAAATGTGTTGTTCTGAATAGCAAAACTTTCATCAACTTGAGCAGGGGGTTCCACTCAGCTTTCCATTTCCAGAGTTACACAAGCAGATGACAGAGAGAAGAAAACAGCAGAAAAGTCTTTGTTTCTAAGGCAATAGCCATTCTTTAAACTCTTAATGTGTAATACCATTACTCAAAGCGTAACCAGGGTTAGTGCACAATAATCAAAGATCATAGCTTCAAGTTAGGGATGGTTTAGAGGTAGCCACCTCTGTGTTTTAGGTGGTCTGACCAAGGCTAGCTCTTGCTAATCATTTCTGTCTCAAACACTCTTCCCTTCCTCAGATCTTGCCAATAAAACAACTCCTGCTCCATCACTCAAGAACTAATATAAAGCACTCAAAAACTAAACAAGCTAAACAAAACCATAGACTGTGTAAATAAGACTACAAATTATTCTTCATGAATTAGCAATTAAAGAAATAAAATAATTAAAAAAATACTTTAAGGGTTATGACTTGTTACTTTTTCATTGAGTAAGGATGAAACATTAAGATCTGCAAGTTCTACAATCATGTGAAGTAAGGGCAGGTTGGAAAGCACAGATATTTGTACACCGTAACAGATAGGGAGAATGCAGAAAAACAACATAGCTGTTCTCAGTACCAACCACAATGTACAATTACTACTTTAAATCTTCTGTATTTGACATAAAGTCTAAATCAAGTCTTTACAGGATGGAAATTAGTTCTTCAAAATGTAGAATTTTCTATTCCTTGCAAGACAATCACAGATACTTAAATAGCTTTGCAAGACATTCAGATGAGATTATTTATGCAGAACAAAAAAGACACACCTTGCTACCCCGCATTTTTATTTTTATTTTTTTTAATCCCCTTTCTAAAGAAATCAGTTTGTCGCATAGGATAAACCCCAGAGACTGATCTAAGGAAATCATATTCTCAGTTTTCAAAGAGGTGCTGAAATACTATCTACATCATCTTTCACCTATCCAAAACTATCTGCATACAGTAGCGGCCTCCCATAAGGCACATTACAAAAGGCTGTTACACTACCCTGCTTATGGAGTGAGAGAGAGCAAGTCCACAGTTACTGGCCAGTTTCCAGATGACCAATAACAGGGAACAAAACAAGGCCTTTGAAAATCATAGTGATGATGATAATAATAATAATCAGAGAAACCATCTGAGCCCTCTGAACATAGGTATTAAGACAAGATCAGGCAAGACCCTATTCACCACCAGGAGCAAAGGAATACTTGTGCACAGTGTTAGTTATGTCTCTTCAACATTGACCCTCAAAAGGTCTCTTTAGCCCAGTGACAACCTTCAAAAAGTAAATTGTGGCAGAAATTAGAAGTTACTACAGGGAAAACACAACCAGGGAGGCAGGGCTGGGGGAAGGATGTAATAGTAATGCTAAAAGTAATTTAAATTTTACACTCTTTCAATGGATTTGCTGGGAAAGGAGTTGAGGAAAAGAAAGGGGGAGGTGGGAAATGCCTTAAAGATTAGTATGCTCTGCCTTCACTTCAGAAAATATTGTCAAATATATTAGTCTTTGTGAGGTGGAATTTCAGAAATCCTATACTCTCTTATAAAAAGAGAAGAGCACAATTTAAGAAAATAGACACTACTCAATGTCCCCTCACAAAGCCAGTGATCTATTATAAAAAAAAAAAAAGGAAAAAAAAATCATAATCAACTTCTCCCACCTGTCCTCCAGTTTATGGCATTTAGAAGTTTAAGTGTAATGCAAATCCAGTAGTATACATACACCACCTTAATATTGCTTTAGACAAGATGTCAGGAAGTAGTTGCTCATCTACCCAGAAAAAAAAAATAATTTTATATATATATATATATATATATGTGGAAATGTAATGATTAATCAAAGACTAATACAGCCCTTCAAATCTGGCAAGCATTTGCAACCTGGATCTCATTCAGCATTCTGCCAGGAGTAAGGATTCATCTCCACTGTAAGCAAAAAGAACCACTGTTTCAAACAACAGAAACTCAACAAGCCCTTAAAAATAGACCTCTGAACTGCACTGTACTTGTTTCTGATGAGTTTTGGTGACAGACCAAACTTAAGGTACCTACTGGAAAAAAAAAAAAAAGTCAGTGTATTCTGAGAAAAAAGAAAAAAAAAAAAAACAGCAAAACCTGAACTATAGTATTATAATCTGCAGGATGATACACATGAATGCAACTCTCTTCCTCTTCCCCCTCCATAAGAGAATACTGTTACTTTCTGTGATGCTTTCTTGTTGCCATGGCATCCTTTCTATTGTAGGTCTCTTTACCCTCATGCTATTTCCCCAGTTGGCACTCAACCTGTGGGCATCTTCCTCCCAGCTCAAAAGCTTATAAATATATGTTTCTTTTTGAAACAACACATTTCATCTGTGCATACAAGGTGCATCGTTCCACACCTCAGAGAGTTAGGTTTCAGCTAGAATGCAGAACACTGTTTCTAAGCACACAAGGACTGAGGTTGTACTTGGACAGTAAGCAGTTCATCCAAAATCTCTGTCTACATTCGTCCAGTACCTAGCACTGGGGTACTGATCACGAGAAGAGAGACCACCAAGCACTCTAGTAAGTACTATTCTTTTCTTCGACTTTACTACTCAATTTATTCTCTCAAGTTGCATGTATATCTCTCCAAGATGTTCATTTTCCTGACATGCAATCCATGCTGTGGCATGCATCCCCATCAAGATGTCTGTCCATCCACCTCAGAGATTATCTGCACATCCCACCGGGCTGGCTGAAGGCAGAAACACCACCAAGGAAGACACCTTCTCAAGATGAAACCTCTGGTTCCCTAGTTAGTCTATCTGCCTGCAAGTGCTGTGCTTACGAGCGCAGCCGCTCCCCTCCCAGCGTGCGGAACGCAGCCACAGGTCTCCAGCCGCTACTTTGCGGCCCCGCCGGGAGCCGCCGCTGCTCTCCCAGGAGACGCGCTCCGCGTTGCACTTAGGAAAACACCTTCCGCTCACACACAGAAAAAGAAAAAGAAAGGAAAAAAAAAAGGGGGGGGGGGGGGGGCTGCAAAACAGGAGACTTTTGCCTGTCGTAACTACAAAGTCGGATGCACCGCATGGAAAGTGAGATTTTTTGGAGGAAAAGCAACAGGTTTGTTAATACCGCCCCCACCCCGCCACCGGGGGAGCACCCTGCTTCACGAGGGGCCCCGTCCCCGTCCCCGACCCGGGTCGCGGGCACTCACCGGCGGCGCGGGCGCGGAGTTTCCGCTGCGCTTGGCGGAGCCGCGCCGTGAGCTCAGCCGCCGCCAGGACTCCGCCAGCCGACCGCGGCCACTGCCGCGGCCGCTGCCACTACCGCTGCCACTACCGCTGCCACTACTGCCGCCGCCGCCCGCCGCCCCCTCGGCGGCACAGCCCCGCTCCGCCGCCCCGAGGCTCCGCCGCCTCTGCCCCATGGCCCGCGGCGGCGTACCCGCTCAGCTCGGCTCGGCTCGGCTCCGCGCAGCCCTTATCTTTAGCGATGCTGCCGAGACGAGGCGGCGGGGGGGCGGCGGGGCGGGCCGGGGCGGAGCGGCGCCGCCCGCCCCCCATGGCCGCGGGACCGCCCGAGGGGGAGCCCCGGGAGTCGGGGCGGCGGCAGCCCCCCGGGGATGGGGCGAGGAGGTGGGGGCGGTGAGCCGGGGGCACCCGCCCGGGGGGCTTCTGGAGAAGAGCGGTGTGCGCGCAGGCAATTAGAGCTCGTCGTACCCCACGGCGAAATGAGAGTTAAGCATAGGGCGAGCGCCGCGAAAGGTGCCGTGTGAGTGGGAAAATGTGCGCGGTGAGGGTCGGGTAGCTATGTTCAATTCTGTCGTGACATGTTACGCCCTTTCACTTCTGCGTCTGAGTATTGCCAAAATCTTACCGGGGGGCTCCCCTTCATTAGCCTACATTAACTGAACTAGATTAGTGGCTTCCCCACAATAAAGCATGCTCCTTGTTAAAATGTTCATCCCTTACTGATGTGCGAGCTCCACAAGGCCCACCCTTTTTCTCTCCTGTTTACACTAAGGAGGATGGAAACACGAAGTCAGCAGCAAAAGGCAGTGTGGTACCTGTTGATAGGGTGCACCTTCTAGTAGTCTGGTTTCCTTTCTTAAATATAACTAGAAGCCTCTCTGGAATAAATGCCCTCTGCCAAAATGGCAAGGGTCTCCTATAGCTCCTGTCCTGGGGTCAGTATGCCACAGAGGGTGTTTTAGGAACCTGTATATCGGGTTCATCTATTCTACCTGCTGAGCACAGGGTGATGTACCGTGGGGAAAAGGTGCCTCTCCTCTGCCTTCTGAGATCGTTGCTAATTCTTCTCCGTGAGGTGAGAGGATGCTTAAGTCTCCACGGCTGAACTAACAAGATGGCTAGTCAGCATGTTAAGAGTACAAGCTCAGACACTAAAAGGTAAAGCATTACAAGGTAAATATTTCTTCTTGGGCAACACAGTCATGCTAAAACCATCCAAAAAAAAAAAAAAGAAAAAAAAAAAAAAACACTAGATAGATATTCTGTTATTCAAGGATCATTAAAATACAGTGAGTGTTTTGCAGTCACTAAACCATTTACTTGCACTTTTGATTTATCTCTACAAGGATTTCCTAGAAGAATGCTTTACTGAAAAAGTCAGATGTATGCAGTTCTCTTCAGAAGCTGAACATTCTGTTTTTCTATCTTAAAAAGATATGACATTATAATGCACAATATTATTCTAGTTACAGCCACAGTACATTAAATGATATATGAAAGGATATTTCTTCCTCACAGTGTATCATCTACTGCTGTAACAGTAATCAAGAAAGAAAAGGCAGAGTTTCCAAAGAACGTGTTAAATCCTCCACTAAATAAAGGTTGGAAGCAAATGACTAAGGATTTTGTTATGGCATCAGGTAGTCTAATTCCTTTCACTCCCGTAATTAGATTCCAGTCTGATTGTTTACCTCCCATTCTGTGGGGATACACATGATCAGAAGGCTCTTTTCCTTCCAATACCTGTAACTATAGCAAATCACTTCATTTGGATGAACTATTCTCATGACTGCTTTTAGCTTCATTTATTCCGTACTGAGGCACATCAGTACTAGGTCAACATTACTGAATAAGTCAATTAGTTTTATCATTTTTATTAACATCTACAGATCAACTCCTCTGGTGTCTCCTCTATCTGCTAGTCATACTATTAAATTTCCCAAAGCAGTGTTTTTCTTTAATTAGGCAGTAGAGGATTCTAATGATTTTCAAATCCCACAGAAATTTGTAAGTGACTTTGTTGGGTTTTGGTGGGTTTTTTTGTTTGTTTTGTTTTGTGTTTTGTTGTTGTTGTTGCTCTTGTTCTTGTTGTTTGTGTTTTGTTTTTATCTTTTGTTTTGTTTTGCTTTAATCAAATTAAATAACACCCAGAACACATACTCCTAAAGAGTCTTTTCTAGGAGAGTGGGGAATCTCTAAAGGAATTCACAGCCAGGATACAAAAATGTTTGTGTTACTGACTTACCAATAGACTTTGACTCTTTGCAGCTAGAAGATGAAGTCTGCTTCCTTCACCTGTTTTGTTTTACAAATTTACTGAAAGTACACTCGATCACCTCATCCAGATCATTGATAAAGATATTGAAGTGGCCCTAGTATTGAACCTAGGGGGACTCCACTAGTGGCCAGCCTCCAGCTGGATCTAACTCCATTCACCACAACTCTTTGGGCCTAGCCACCCAGCCAGCTTTTTACCCAGTGAAAAGTAAACCAGTCCAGGCCTTGAGCAGCCAGCTTCTTCAGGAGAATGCTGTGGGAAACTGTGTCAAAAGCTTTACTGAAGTCTAGATAGACCATATGCACAAACTTTTCCTCATCCATTGAGCATGTCACCTTGTTATACAAGGAGATCAGATTTATCAAGCAGGACCTGCCTTTCATAAGCCCATGCTGACTGGGCCTGATCGCCTGGTTGCCCTGTAGATGCTGCATGATGACATTCAAGATAATCTGCTCGGTGAGCTTCCCTGGCACCGAGGGACCTGGCACCTGTCTACAGACAGGCCTGGAGTTTCCCAGATCCTCCTTCCAGCCGTTCTTGTAGATGGGTGACACATTTGCTAGCTGCCAGTTGACTGGGACCTCCCCTGACAGTCAGGACTGCTGATAAATGATGGAAAGCAGCTTGCTGAGCACTTCCACCAACTCCCTCAGAACCCTTGGCTGGATCCCATCTGACCCCATAGTCTTGTGCACACGTAAGTGGAGTAGCAGGTTGTTAACCAATTCCTCTTGGATTGTGAGGGCTTCATTCTGCTCCCTGTCCCTATCCAGCAGCTCAAGGAGCTGAGTGTCTGGAGAACAACTGGTTTTGCTGCTAATGACTGAGACAAAGAAGTCATTAAGAACCTCACTATTTTCCTCATCTCTTGTCAGCTTTTCCCCACACATCCAATAAAGGAGGGAGATTCTTCTTAGTCCTCCTTACCTTGTTTATGCATATCAGTTTATAAAAACATTTTGTCTTTAACAGCAGTAGCCAAATTGAGTTCTAGCTGGGCTTTGGCCCTTCTAATTTTCTGTCTTCACAGCCTCATGTCATCTTTACAGTCCTCCTGAGTGGCCTGCTCCTTCTTCCAAAGGTCACAAACTCTCGTTCTTCCTGAGCTCTATCCAGAGCTCCCTGTTCAGCCAGGCCAGTTTTCTTCTGCCTCGGCTCATCTGTTGGCATGTGGGGACAGCCTGATCCTGTGCTTTTAGGATTTCCTTCTTGAAGAGTGACTAGCCTTCCTGGACTCCTTTGCCTGTCAGGACTGCCTACCCAGGGACTCTGTAAACCAGTCTTCTTAACAGGCTGAAGTCTGTGCTCAGGAAGTCCAGGGTGGTAGTTGTTCTCCAACTACTCAGCCCCCTGAGCTGTTAGCTAACCCCGTTCTTTACTTTTCCAAGACATATTTTCCAAACATTTTAGCTTAGCAGAGTTCAAGACCCACAGAGCTGCTTGGTTTGAACTATTCACAGTTCACTATTCACTTGGAAGCAGTCACTCAGGGTCTGTGAAATACTTTCATTTCATCTTGCATTAGTAAGACAGAAGTTATAATTTCAGCTGGAAGAGGCCACTGGGGTTCAGCAGATCCAATGCTCTGCTTAAAGCAGGTCCACTGAGATCAGCTTGCTCAGGGCTTTTTCCAGTGGGATACTGAAAAATAAATAAATAAATAAATAAATAAAAATAAAAATAAAATAAAATAAAATTAAAACAAAATATAAAATAAAATAAAATAAAATAAAATAAAATAAAATAAAATAAAATAAAATAAAATAAAATAAAATAAAATAAAATAAATAAGCTTTCACAGCTCCTCTGTATTTGTGTTTTTTTTTTTTTGTTTTTGTTTTTGTTTTTTCAGTGCTTATTAGCCTCTTAGTGAAACATCTAATTGAAATTTCTCATGTTCACACTTGGGTCTGTTGTCTTTTCTCATTTCATCAAACTCCTTCAAGGATAGTCTGGCTTCATCTTCTCTGTACTACCATATTCAATAGTTGGAGGCAACAGTTAAGTCTTTGCAAAGCCTCTGTCCTTAAGGCTGAAAAAGTCTATTCTCTCAATATCTTTTCATAGACAATGTGGATAAAACTTTCTACAGACATCAACAAGTAGCCTCACATTCTTAGACCCTGGTCCTCACAGGAAGCTTCAACCACCCTTAAAAGCTGCCAGAGGAACAACACAGCAGGGTATATGCAATCCAGGAAGTTCCTGGAGGACATCAATGACAACTTCCTGTTCCTCATGAGGATAAATGCTATGCTGCACCTCATACTTACCAAAAAAAAAAAAAAAAAGAAGGGTGCATGGGTGTTCTGGTGTACAAAAAGCTTCATAATCATCCATCATTGTGCACTTGCAGTCCAGAACTGCATCCTAGGCTGCATCAACAGAGGAGTGGGCAGCATGTGGAGGGAGATGGTTGTCCCGCTCTACTCTGCTATTGTGAGGCCCCACCTAGAGTGCTGTGTCCAGGTCAGGAGCCCCAGAACAAGAAGGATGTGGGTCTGTTAGATCCAGAGGAGAGCCACAAAGTTGATCAGAGGGCTGGAGCACTGATCCTGGGAAGACAGGCTGAGAGAGCTGGTAATGTTCAGCCTGGAGAAAAGAAGACTCCAGGGAGAACTCACTGCAGCTTTTCGATATTCAAAGGGGGTTTATGAAAGAGATGGAGAGCAACTTTTTGCTCAGGTAGCCAATGACAGGACAAAGGGGGATGGTTTTAAACTAAAAGAGAGGAGATTAAGATTAGAGGTTAGGAAGAAATTCTTTACTGTGAGGGTGGTGAGGCACTGGCACAGGTTGCCCAGAGAAATTGTGGATACCCCATCCCTGGAGGTGTTCAAGGCCAGGTTGGATGAGGTCACCTGATCTAGTGGGTGCACCCCACTGCAGCAGGGTTGGAACTAGATGATCTTTGAGGTCCCTTCCAATCCAAGCCATTCTGTAATTCTGTGATGTGAATCCTTTGCTACAGTGACCATGCAATGGCAGTGTTCAAGATTCTGAGGAGAGGGAGCAGAACAAAAAGCAAGATCACTGCCCTAGACTTCAGTCTTTTTTCAGGAATTTGCTTGAAGGAATCCCATGGGATAAGTTTCTGGATAGGAGAGGCCAAGAAAGCTGGTTTAAGAGTCACCTCCTCCAAGCTCAAGAGCAGTCCTTTCTACTAGGCAGGAGGTCATTCAAAAATGCCAGGAAACCTGCGTAAATGAACAAGGTAAAACTGGTAAAACTAAAATGTGAAAGGGAGTATACAGAAGACGGAAGCAGAGGCAGGTCACCTAGGAGGAATATAGAGACACTGTCCAAGCTTGCAGAGCCAATGCCCAAGCAGAGTTGGATCTGACCAGGAACATCATGATCAAAGGCCAGAGAGTGAAGGCCCTGTGGATATTTCATACTTGTGATGTCAGATCTTAAAAAAAAGTTAATGTTCATTAAAGTTATAAATGATAAACAACCATGAACACTATGTAAATACATACCATTTTTTGGTGTGTTTTGATGTCCGCTTTCTGCTGCAGAAGAATCAGTTCATAGTTTGTGCAAGTTTTAGGCAGAACCAGACAGCTATCACAGCAGTATGGTGTCAGAGGACTGAGAGCCTTCTTCATGACTGTCATCTTTTCAAGTCTATCATTGCTATGATGTTGTAGGGTATAGGCAACCATGTTTTGGGACAGGGGATTTGAAAGTATTTCTGATTTTGCCCCAGGTTCATAAGAGAAAAGATCATGCTGTAGCTTTTGCTGCATACTTATAAGTCAGGTGGCGGGTAGAGGGATGCAATTTGTCTGGATGTTATCCTGGGAGCTACATGTGTGGGAGTTTCTCATCTGATCGTGCCTGCAGTGAGGTCATCTTGACTACCTCATGAAGGCCATTGAGGATCAAGAGGTCCTACAGAGCAAACTCTCCCCTCTATCCTCTCCGATGGAAAAACAGGAACAATAGGCTGCAGAGAGCAGAGGCCAGAGGATGTAAACATAGCTAACGTAGTGCAGACTGTGGTGCCACTGCAGAAATAGCATCCTAGGTATATGGTGAGGGAAGTTGAAGTTGGAAAGAGATAATATTGTGAGAGAGGAGAAGCGGGCTTTTCTCAGTGGATGACAAATGCCTCATCTGAACTGATGCTAATGGAAAAAAAAAAAAAGTTTGGTTCCTTCATTTATGCTTAGCATCCCCTACACTTGGAAGACAATTGCAACTAATTCTTCTGTATTTGTTTATGGGTTATGGAAACAACTGTGAAAAGACACTGACTTTTGAAGATGTGAGAGGATTTTACTCTTTCACTGGAGCAGTAATTCAAAACATAGCATTTCTATGCCTTAATACTTAAAATCTTTATTATACACAGTCACTGGAAATAATTTGGATATTCTGTTGTGCTTACCATAGTATGTAACAAGTATTTTTCAACTACTTCAGCAACATCAATAATGCCACATAACAAATAAAAGCTTGGAAGTTGATGCTCTTCATCATCAGACATAACAGGCCCATTACCTAGGATCTTGCATACATGTTCATAGTCATTTTTATAGTTTTCCTTTCCCTCTAAAAACTAACTACAAGAAAAATAATTATCATTATTATTTAAAATTATTGTCAGAGACATGTGGGGAAGAGTTTAATGGAAAAATCTTGGTTAAACTAAAAATGCACTGGAGATTAGTAATTAAAATGAGTGGTGACATTCATAATTGAAGTGAAGAAAACTCTTCACTTGCTTTTTTTTCTGTCTCTTGGTGTAGACATACAGAAGAGAACAACAATGTATAGCACAGTCTATAGGAGTGAAGCAGTGCCCAAGGTAAAGGCATGCTCAACCCACCGGACACACAGTCTGCAGGAGCTGATAGAATGCACATTTGGATGTTGAGAGAGTTGGCTGATGTGTTTGAGGGCAGCCTTACTTTGACATTTCATTGCAATCAGGGGAGGTTCTCCATGACTGGGGAAAAAAAAAAAAAAAAAGAATAAAAAAACAGATAACACATTACATCCACGTTCAAAAGAGGCAATGAAGACCTGGAACATTATAGACTGGTCAGTCTAACCTCAGTGTCTGGGAAAGTTATGGTGCAAATACTCCTGAAAGCAATTTCCAGGAAGATGATTAGGAATAGCCAGCATACTTTTGTCACAGAGAAACAATGCCTCACTGGCCTGATTTCCTTTAGTAAGGAAATGACTGACTGAGTACAAGGGAAGAGCAGTGGACGTTGTACAGCTTAGTTGTAGCAAGGCCTTTTATATAGTCTTCCACAGTACCCTTATAGCCAAGCCAAACCAATAGGCATGGACTGGATTAGTGGATTATAAAATGGATGGGAAACTGCCAAACCAGTAGTCTTAAAGGGTTATGATCTCCAGCATATATCCAACAGGCAGCTGGTTACTAGTAGCATCCTTCAAGGATTGATGCTGTCAATACTGTTTAATTTCTTTAATCATATAGATGGATTCTGCCCTCTGCAAGTTCACGGTTTATATCAAATTGGGGGAAAGTAGTAGATACCTGAGAGCAAGCAACGGGACTGCTATTCAGAGAGTTATCTGTAAGATCTTACATTGCAAGTACGTCACAAGTATGAAATATCCACAGGGCCTTCATTCTCAGGCCTTTGATCATGCTTTCACAACTACCTTAAGCTCCACAAAATTATGCAACTATGTCATAAACTCTGCCAACTCTGTGAAAAGACATAAACAAAGATTACATGTTCTCTTTGATTAACTTTTCATGGAAGTAATCACTTCAAGGGTATTACAGAATTGCAAGAGGGAAGAAAGATTGTCTATGAATTGTTTTTTTAAGTGTGGGTCATAATATAAAAACACAAGTTTTCAAAGGCAAAACTTCTCTGCCAAGCTTCTTTTTTCTTTTTAGAAAAGAAAAAAAAAATGAACAAACAATTCTTCATAATGTTTCCTCCTTCCAAAGAACTAAGTAATAATAATAATAAATAACCAAGATCAGATGTAAATTATTCAATTCTTTCAAAATGGGATTGTGTGTATTATTAATTTTTTTTTAAGTATCTGCTGTTGAGTGGGTCATACACATCTGCCTTCTATCACCTGCATCTTGGAAGATTTTTTCATTATCTAGTTTATAGTATTTTAATTAAGAAAGCTATGTAAACTTAGAACAAAGGGCCTTTTCCAGAAACTAGGAGTGGTTGCTGATTATTGTGTGATTGCTTACAAAATACTTGGTTTTGTAATAATAACACCTTCTGAGGTAAGACTATTCTGACTATTTACTATTCTGAGGTAAAAGTCCAAAACAACACAATTTTGATTTTGGAAGAAAACGAGTGACCAGTTTTAATTCCTTTCATAATAAGTGAAAGAAGTCATTCACTTTTCAGTAAGTCAACAACAAAAACAGCCCTGAAACTCATTTAGAATTCATACTCTGGCAAGGCCACCAAGATGTATGAAATATTAGATTTCAGGTAATAAAGATGTCTCTGTATATAATATCCACAGCTCTTTTCTAGAACACAGCACTCTCTGGCTTTCTGGGTTTTGATAAAAACTTTTACATTAAATAGTGTTCATATTCCTGCTCTTATCGGGGAGGGGGGGGAGAGAAGAGGGGGAACACTGACAGTACATACAAACAGGCTTCTGATTACAAAAAGAAAAAAAAATAGATTAAATAGATTAATAGATTAAATAGATTGTTTCATTTTGCTTTTCTTTGCAGAATGAAAGATGCAGAGGTAGATCTTTTTTATACTGAATCGTTAGAAAATGAACTTTAAATCCTTATGGTTACCTTAGTCGCCATTATAGGACCAAAGCATTTGATAGTGGAATAAAGTGAAAAGCACTGTTGGCAATTTTTGTCTGAAAAACAGAGTTTAAGTGACCTCCCACATATCACAACATTGCAACAGAACCAGGTGTTCTTAACCTGTCTCATGCCCCTGATCATTTTTATCCTCTGATTATTTAAATAAGGGAACACTACAAATAGTTAGGTTGTGTGGCTGTTCTTTTGTTTTGTTTTGTTTTGTGTTTTTGTTTTCTACCCTCTGGGTCATGCTGAAAAGGGAAAGAACAGCACAAAAAAAAATATGGGCAATTAATAACATCTCTTTTTAAAATGTGCCTGTACACCTCATTAAAGTATGACAGGACAAACAAAGGCATGATTTTTACAGTTTCTTAGAAGCCCTTATATAGTGTTTATTTAAGCTGAAATCCCACTACAGAGGAAAGTTGTTTTGAGCACAGACTGCAAGGATCAAACTTTCAGCTTTTAAGTCTTAATTATGCTCAGTTTTACTCTCTCCCGTCTGTTCACGTCAAAAGGTCACAGTCTCCACTAAAACATTGTCAGAAACATTTGTAATACCTTAGTGAGCAGACAGCATGAACAAATATTATGCAATACTTTTGCTAAAGCTGTAGTTCATTTTATGCAAAAAAATGGGCAACAAATTCAGAACAAAATAAAGAATTGCTCAAATTGGTATTTAGCTTTTTTTTTTTTCTGAATTGTTAAACTGAATATTCATTTCAAGACACATTTAGCACTCAGTAATACAGCATAAATAGAACATTTGATGACACAACATATTTGTGCTTAATGAAACTTGCCTATAACACAAAAAAACAACAGATATTAAATATTTTGTAAAGCTTCTCTATAGAGAAGGCACGTATGCTCATTTTACCTTCAGGAAAAGAGCCCTGGCAGTTGAATAAATGTAAAGGCTTGAAAGCAACTTTCTTCTTGGGACCCATGCTTTGGGACCCAAAATATTAATTGCTCTAGAAACACTGTGGCACTCTCACAATATTAATGCTTTTGTTAAAAATATGCAACTGTCAATTAACAGAGACAAAATAGAACTTATGAAGACCTGGTTACAAGTATTGACTAAGCACCCTGGTCTGCAACTCAAGCCAGGCCAAACTGCATACAGCTGTCAATGTCTTTTCTTAGAGAGAGAGGGGAAAAAAAAAAAAAAGAAAAAAAAAAAGGTTAGTGGAGTCAATTGATTCAAAAAATTCCTTAATTTGAGAACTACAATTTATTTTTACATAATTTTATTAAATCACACTTTGACAATCTAACAGGAATGAAAACCCTAGCCTTAAACTACAAGGCTAATACAAGTCCCCAGTATTTAATCTAAGGCAAAATCATAATGAGACTATTAGTCTCAAGACTATCACATGATATTAAAATCTTAGGTCAATATTTTAAAATTTATTATTTTTCTTCAGTATATGAATTTATGACTGCTTATTGTTCACTGGAAAAGAGGTATGCTAGTTTACCATACACCAAATGGAAATAACTTACGCATTTGTCAGGAGTAGGTTTCATCCTACTGCTACATAATTCATTGTAATTAATCCCTCTCAATCAAAAAAGTATTGAAAACTAAGATGTTCCTGTGCAAATTTACCTTAGTTTGTTTTACAACTCATTATTTTAATTATATATTAGTAAATGTATGCAAAATTTGGGGACATATTAACCTTAGACAAGTAATAACGCTGGACTACATCTTGTGACAGTTTTATATTGCTGAAGTAATATTAATTTAAATTGCAAGCAAGGGATCTTCTTTGGTTATATGGATGATTGTCCGGCATAAAACACTAAAGCACCAAGGGCAACAAAGGGATGCCAAGGTTAATTCATTGAGATCAGAGATAAAAGTCCTTGCTCTTATTTTGCCGCTTTGTTTCCCTGTTACATTACTAGTTCCCAAACTCATAACTAATTTGCTGGCCTACAGCAGTTCTGTACACTGGAATACACTTTTTTATTTATCTAAGAAAAGAGTAGAGATATTTAGTACAAAACTTCTGGAAAGGTTGATAAACCTATACCTTTTTTTTATTATTATTTTATTTTTATTTCTAAAAGAGAATTCCTTGTGAGAGACACCGTACTGTCCTGTTCCATAGAACACCTCCACACCCTGAGAGACCCCAAGCTTGAATAACATCTATGTATATCAGAGAGAGAACCGGTCTGTCTCACGTGTTAAAATTATTAATTCCCCTTTCTATATAACATCCTCACAATTTATTCGGTACTATAGGTTTGCCTGAATTTTTCTAGTCTTTCTACTAGACTTAAGGTCAAGTAGAAAGACTAGATCAATATTGAACTGGTATAGGCAGCACTACCAATTACATTTAGTTAAGAGGAATTTTGTGCTTGTTGAGTCTAATTTTTATTTCTGACACCTGGCAGATGGGAGCTAAATAATTTATTATTCACATATGTAAAGACTCTGACTTTTATTAAGTTCATTATCATAACATTTTGCTTCATATAAAATTAAGATCTTCAGCCACCAAAGCACTTAAGCCTATATTTAACTTTGAAGTCAGTAGAACTGTCAGTGATTTTTATTGAAGCTACATGTCTGCTACATGAAGTACTGCTGAATGCATAACTACTACTATAAAAAATATGTAAGTGCCAACTATTAAAGGTTTGATTTGCACATTACTAACATTGTAGATAAGAAAGCCGGACGCCTATGTTTCACTCTGTAATAGTGTTATTAGATATAATGCCAAAATGCAGAGGTTACGGGCTGGGTATGGATGAATTTACCTCTGGAACTATCTACATATGTAAACAGATAAGCAGTTGGACCTTTACAATCCTTTACAAAACAAAGCAACAGACATTATAGTATTGTATTTATTCCTCTACTTATAGTGTTTTGAGGAAATTTAACTGAGTAGATGGAAAAAAATATTTTATGCACATATAACAGTGGGGAAAAGGTATATAGTGGTAGTTTCCAATCAGTTAATGAGTGAACTGGTTAGTTAATTAATTTATTGTATTATAGGAGTTAAACTATCAGGTGTCACCCTGCAGTTAAAAGTCATTAGTCTCTCAACACAGTTACAAGTAAAAATATTTTTTGGTAATCTTAAGCATATAGACAGGGGATTTTCTCAGGAATGAGTTGAAAAATAAAACAATGGAATTTTTGTGCTTTATCCTTAGCCTCTACAAGACATTTCCAAAAATAATGATAGACATTTTAACTCCAACTGTAGTCTGTAAATTCTGGAAAGAATAGTTACCATGGTACCCCAAGTTCTTTTAGCAGATTAATTCTTTCCCAGAGTTGTTGCTGTTATGTCATTTAATGTGATTGCATGCTAAGATTGATTGATGATTTATATCAACAAGAGAATACTTGTTATCACCTAACATTTTCTTTTTCTACTGAAATGACAGTCACCTTGATTTTATAGCAGAGGTATTTGTTAGATTGAAATACAAACTAATGATTTTTTTATTATTATTATATATTTAAGACACGGAATATACAATAGAAGGACTTCAATAGAAAAACATTCAATATATTTTTTTTCCTAAATACTTCACTTCTTGATGCTGTAGAGGTTTGTATCAGAAATATTAAGGTTGATGTACGAAAGCAGTATCTATGAATGGAAATACCTGCAAGCCTACTTGGACATATACATCTTGGTGCTTGCCAGTATGTACATGTGTGAGTGAAAAAGTGAGTGTGTGAACACCATAAAAGAACACATGTGAATGCATAAAAATAACTTGCTTAAAGATTTCATAATCTTCAGGTGAGGTGATGAGGCACTGGAACAAGTTGCCCAGAGAAACTGCGGATGCCCCATCCCTGGAAGTGTTCAAGGACAGGATGGAGCAAGCTGATCTAGCAGAAGGTGTCAGTGTCTATGGCAGGGGAGATGGAACTTAATCTTTAAGCTCCCTTCCAACCCAAACCATTCCATGAGTCTATGATTCTATGATAACAAAAGTATTGCCTTCTCCTTCCATAAGATCCCATACTGGGTTTTATTACACTACATCTTCTGTAAGACATATGGATAAATCTCAAAAGTGGATTGAAAATGAGAAAGTGGAGCTCAGAGTCCAAAACTTACTGGATCCAGCTGGAGGTTTGGACTGGAGACAAAAAGATGAAGGACACAGAATCTGTACAACAGTCCTCCATTTAAAAAAAAAAATATATATATATATATTTATGCTAAAACTTAACCCACTCAACCAAGCAAATTCAATTTACAATGACCAGTCCATAACAATGTAAGGATCTGTTTCAATGTACCTACAATACAACTGGAACAAGACCTTCTGGCAGAGGATGTGATAATGGGATTATGGCCATATTTTATTGAAAAACATTCCTTTTGCAGATATGGAAATAAAAATGTACAGTGTGAAGATTTTCTTCCAGAGATCATCAGAAAAAAAGCTATAGCAAATAAGAACAATTATTTAGGGTACAAGTTTTCACAAAGACCACAGAACCAGGAACATCTTAGCAGAAGTTTTTAAATATTTAGATTTTATAAACAAGCACTGATTATTTAAGGGAATAACAAACTGTGTTATTTTCAGATCTGATCTTGTTTTAAATCTACTGTAATGAAAAGGTACGAGTGAGACAAAACTCAGGAAGACAACAGTATTTTAGCCTAACTTTTTGAGAAAATAGCTTGGGGAGGAAAAAGGAATGATAAACTGAAGAAAAAAATAAATAAAATAAAATTAAAAGTGTGTTACATGAGAAAAAAATGGTATGCCAAAGAATATTTACCATAAAAATGTGGTGTATATTGTACAGGATAGATTTCTTTTTTTAGACTTTAAGGAGATTCATATTCCTCAGAATGCCTATCATAAAAAAAAAAAAAAAAAGAAGAGTAGAATATAGGAGAGTATAATATATATTTACTTTGAATTAGAGATATTAGAGGTTCCTGAAATTATTTGTGATTGAAAAGACAGTGTACTTGTGTCAATAGATACTCACATGTTCTACTAAATGAAAGGTGATTACCGTAACATAATACATAATATAGTGTATGGCACCATCACTGATATTCATATAGCAGGTGTTGTTTTTGAAAATCCCTTATTTGTGGGTCATAAGTTTGATTTTTATTTTAGTGACTGATTTTTCAGCAAAATGCAAACCAATATTTACCTATAAAAAGTATACATTAATTTGCCACCAGCAAAAAAAAAAAAAAAAGACCAAAAACCAACCAAACAACAACAAGAACAAAAAACTTTAAAATTGTATTGGTTTCCATAGCTCCCTAGCATCTTCCACTATATATATATTTTTTTTAATTAGCCACCTTCTCTTGTTGAGCATAACATCTACTTATAATTTTGCAGATGAACAATTCTAGGAAGTAATGATAGCGTGAAAAAAACATAGCTTAGTTTGACCTCTCCCGCTCCCTACCAGTACCCATAAAACAAATTATCATGATGATCTCAAAGGCTGCTGAAGCCCTCAAAAGAAAAATAAACAAGAAAAAAACAAAAACAACAACAAAAAAAAGCCAACAAACCAAACCCAAACCAACCAACCAGTCAAATGAATAAGCAAAAACAAATGAACAACAACAAACTTATTTTCTGTGAATATGTTTGCTCTGTATACTTAAGCAAAATAAAGTTATTCAAACATTATTTTCCTGGATACTGTTTGTGTTGCTGCAGCAGAATCAGTAATGAGAAATGTTAACCTATTTAAATGTTATGCATGAAACAGATTTTTTTTATATATATAACTCTCAGAAATAATAATTTAAAAATCTAACTCAGATGTATAAGAGTAATAAATCAAAACACTTTTGATATGCTTCTTAAACTAAAGTTCAGGAGGTATATTACTAGACACACTGGAGAACCTCATTTCTAATTTCTCTGTCAATGTGACATAATTCATATACTCTAAAAAGACAATCTAGTAATACTTTCTTAACTTAATGACTCTCACTAAGTTTCAGAAGATAAAGAAAAAATCAAAATTTCTTACACTAAAATTCTCATTCTTCTTGACAACTAGTGTGTTCTGTTTTTGTTTTGAAGAAGGAAGAAGTTTTGAAGAGGTTTACGTAACTTTTTCAAAGTCTCGAAGAGTTAAACTTGGAAAAGTAAAAAAAAAAATGTAGAGAGTAATGCCTTCTGCATCTCTCAATATTTAAAACAGAAAGGAAGAGGTAAACTGAAATAGGGATAGAGTCACTGTGTCTCCTGTGAGGAGCAAAGAACTTCGTATCAAGATTTAAACTTTTTACTTCTCACAAGAATGACTTTACCAAGAGGCAAGATCCAGCAACATGTTAAAAAAAAAATCAATCCAGTGAAAGAAAGTGCCCTACACCAGAGGAGTCTGTGACCTCAGATTAAAAACTGCAGAACAAAAATATAGAGGATAAGACTGTTATAAGACTGTTATTTCACAGAAAGCTACATGAATAATTTTGATATGCTGGACATGAGATAAACTTTTTATTCATGCATATTGCACTGATTCTTTGTGTCATTCTTAAGTACACTGAAGGGGTAATAAAAAAAATCTATACATACTTATTGGTATCAGTTGAGGGTGGGTTACAAAAAAATGGAGATTTTTTGAAAAGTGTTTAAACCTGTCTGGAATTACAAGATATGGACAAATAATATTAAATTTAAGCCTGGTATGATTAAATGTTCCTGTATGTTTGTGTGTTATTCAAAGTATTGGTGATGTTGATATACACCAGAGTCTATCTGAGCCAATATTTATTGTACAGGCAGATATCATGAAATTGACCTATCTTCAGGTGTCTTCTATAGCTGTTTAATGTAAAGATGATGTAAAGATAATGTAAAGCTGTTTAATATAGGGATGAAACACCAGCCCTTCTTAAATGTGTTAAGATTGTATTTATGTACTTTTTAAATCACTACAAGACTGTTTCATTTCTCCACTTTCTGCAACAAATACAACTTTTTTAATTTGTGTTAGTTAATTCAGAAGAAAACAAACCTCACCTATATAGCCTGAAGGCAGTTGAAGGAAAGAAAAAGATAAGACGCGTAAATACAAGGAAAATACAGGATGAGAAAGAGCATTTCAAAAACGTAAAATGTAAAAACCACCACCCATGCAAAGACCTTAGCCAATATTCTTCACAGCTAATACATTTTGGATGGACTATAGACACAAAAAGAAATGTATATTTCTGTTGTATCTGTACAGCTCAATTCCTATTAGAGTCCTGCTTGCTTATTTGTAGTGTTTCTGACTGAGATTATTCTTCCTGCAGCTGCAGAAAGAGAAGAAATGAATGATCCCCAAGGCTAAACTAAACAGAAATTGCATACATATTGGCTTCTTTAGGCTCACAGCTGAGAAACAAGTGGTGAAAAAAAAAATACAGCCCTGGTGACGTGCAGTTTCTTCTGCAGAGCCTGCCTAATGACGCAAAATGTATCTTGTAGCTTCTCTGCTATGATTTACATCTAGTTCTGGTAAGTGTGAAAACTTCCCAACTTCCCACAACTTTCCCAAAACTACTTCAGAGGTCAAATGACACAGGGAGGGGGCAATACCAGGGCTTATGGTCAGAGTAAATTCTCAGTTCTGTTCTCAGTAAGGACATAATTCTAGGAAAATCTTGCTGAAACAATTAGAGGTTGTGGTTAGGCCATTCCATGTATGCATTTGCTTGTCTGGAAAGCAAGAATTTACACAGAGAAACTGTATTGCTTATAGCCTCTTGGATCTGTTCTGAAATGACGTAGAATATGCTGTAGAAAAGCAAAAGATTGGATTTTATAGCTCAGGTCTCCTCTAAGTATCACATTCCTGGGTCTGCAGGAAGCCTATCTGGTACAGGGACTTCATAAACACACCAGGGTCTGGTTTAATCAAGGCCTCTAGCAGGAGCAAAGAGCCTGATTGATTTCAGCTAGGGGCATTTCCTCAGGTGGAAGGAATGGACAACTTTTCATGCCAGGCTTAAACAGTATTCAATATGGAAAGTGTTTTGCAATGACTGAGACGTTCTAATGTAAGGCATAGGTAGTTAATCCTTCTTATTTGGATACCTTCAGGACAACCCCAGTGTTTGTTGTTATTGTTCATTACTCATATTTTTTTAGAGATAAATTTTTTTAGGGACAAAACTCTAAATGTCAAGTACATATTAAAATCTCCCAAGTTTTGCATACTTAAACCTTTGCTCTCCTAAGATATCTGTCCTCATTTCAAGGATTTTAACAAGAAAGGAGTGAAATAAATGTCACTTATTCTTGATTAAAGCAGGAAGTAACATTTATGTCATGGGTGTCCTTCATACTTTTCATACTGGATAAGGAGCTGGAGGACAGTATTCTTTCTCCTTTGAAAGAACCAAGAGCTTTTATCCACCAAGAAACACAAAAGAAAGAAGGAAAAGTACACCTATGACTACCTGAGGAACTCCCTGAGCATTCTCAGAAAAGTTCACAATGAGAGTTCCACAGAGCTGAATTCCACAGAAACCAGAAAGTCATTTAAGGAAAAATCCACTATGTCCACCTTGATATCTCCTGGTTGAAAGAAAATCATCTCAATGGGTTGCAGTGAGTATTTCCTACCTTCCTCGGGTCATCTCCTCTAGGTGACATTTACACCTGGATCAGCCATCAGGGGAGTGAAGACATTTCAGGTTTGTCTCTTTCCAAAAAAAAGTTGCTTTTAAAGATTATCTTTCCATATTGAAAATTCTGAAAATTTAACGACCTCTTCTGAACTGTTTTTTTCATGTTGGCACATGCAACATAAAAAGCTACATGCCACTTGTCTTGCCAGTGATTACCTTTCATCAAAAAAGTTGAAAAAGATGCATCAAGGGAAGCTGAGCAGCAGCTATATTGAGTTTACTGAGACAGTTCTCCCTCTACTGGCATGAAATCAAGGACATGGAAGAATGTAGATAAGATATATTCACTGTCGTTAAATATACAAGTTCACTTGTCCCACAACATTAAGATTGATTTAGAATATCAAAAATCCAGAGAATTCAAACAGCTGAGCAAGTCCTAACCTGAAGAATCCATTCATGCAAAAAGATGAACTTTGAAAAAAAAAAAAAGTTTTTATAAGACCTCTTCCCTAACTTTTCATTAATAAGAGCTTTACTATAGCAACTACATACAATTATATTTGCTAGACCTCTAGCACACATTATTCTCGTGCCAGTCAGTCAGACCCAATCTTAAAATTGGTGAAAGACTAAAAAGAAAATTATGCAGCTAATTGCATAACCTTGCATACAGATTAGATGTGGATACTAGAGTAATCAGAGCAGGAGCCAAAGAATGAATCAAAGGGTATAAAATGGTTTTATAGTAACAGGTTAAACTTGTAGTTTGAGTTGAAGACAGCCATATATAATACCTAGCTTAAAAGAGTACTCAGAAACCATAAGAATTAAACAGGACCAAAGTTAGCCAGGTTTAGCCCACTGAAAGACTCGAACAAGTAGAGTTGCCTGTAAGCACACACTGACTGACAGCTACCACAACCCAAATGCCTCTCAGTGGCTATGAAAACAGATATGCCAGTATCAAATCTTTGACTGGAAGGACCGAGGACCTTGACATATGACACATGTAGACAGGTATTTCAAGTTTCAACACTGTTACAGTGACAGCCAGTTTTTTTTTTTGTTTTGTTTTGTTTTTTTGCCATAGCCACATGAATATTTCTAGACTAAGTCAGTACATTCATGTCAATGATTTTCTTTGTCTTTGTGGTTCCTAAAGTATGTGTCAGGAAATGGAAACCTTTATCAACCACAGAGCTATCAGCTTGTCACATAGGTGAGGTGTTCTTTTTTTCATGCCAGAGGCCTCTCCTTCTCTCTCTCTACACCTCTCCTGAGAAAAGGAAAGGGACTGTGGTTATTCACTCTTTTGATGAGCTGAATAAGTTCTGTGCTAAGCACGAAGTTAGCAGAAATAGTGGATTCAAGAAAGACTAGAGCACATAATGCACCCACAAGGCATCTTCCTTAACAAAGGGGCCTAGAAAGGAAACAATGAGTTGGGTCGTTAAATAAGAAACAAAACTGTCTCTAGCAAAGAGAATCATGACCCAGGAAATATGTATCAGTCAAAAATGCTACTCTCTCTCCCCGTTATCTCCAATCAATGGCAAATGGACAGCACTCAGAAGAAGGAAATAAAAACAAGAAAGAAGCTACCTTATTTACACATTATCCTACCAGGTCCAGGTATGGAGAATCTACACACATTAAGTATTGATGGTAAAAACGTGTAACGTGATGTGTTGTTTGGCAAAAGGGCCTTTAGCTACTGAGCACAGTAATTTTTCATCATAAGAATAAATGCAGCTTGATTCTGGGCAGAGAATCATAAATAGGCAAATTTGCCAAACCCTTTTCTGTGTTCAGACTGTGTCTGCATGAACCTGTCAATATAACAAACTCAATTTATATTGCTATGGTTAAAGAGTCCCATGTTGATACCGTCCTTTATGTGGTAGGGAATGGACTTTCATGACTTTGAATGTGGACAAACATCTCATTCCCTACATAGTCCTCCTGGTAAGGAGAAGAAATTTTGGTTATTTCCTATTTGATGAGCAGATTAGTATTGCTACAGTCTCCTGGCTTTGCACAAATCCTAGGTGTGAGAAAAAAAAGATCACATAAATACCTCACATCAATTTTTCTTTCTGAAGTCCCTGGGCAGTACACAGAGGATTTAGTAAGAGTTTACTAAAGGCACCTCACAGCTATTTCATCAACTGTGTTGTTTCCCACTTCTTTCCTTACTTCATCCTCTTGTACAAAGATTGGAGCAAAGAATTGTGGGGGGGAAGGGGTGCAGGGGAGCAGGCAGAGCCCCTCAGGTGTCTTCCTGCCCAGTTCTTATTACGAGTGTGGAAAGTTACAATGAGGCAGAGCCAAGCTGCACCCACTCTAAGGTGCCCTAAAACTTGGTCTGTCCCAGGAAGAAGGATGTGAAGTTAGCTCAAAAATCTGGAAGCACAATTGTCTGTTAGGGCTTCTCTGCTAAGCCGTGCTGCTTGCTCTGCACCAAGGCTAAGGATGAGCAGGTGATGCCCTGCTAACTCAGTGCTCTTAGGCAGGGGATGAAAAAAGTCTCCCATGCAGCAGGGAATGGGCACTCCCAAACAGAAAAGAGCTCCCAGGAATAGCATGTAAGAACGTTCACAGTGCCTGTATTAACCTATTGGGATGTACAAGGCAGAACCTCTGACTTCTTTTCTATCTCCACCTCAGTGCTAGCATTAATATAAAGTCATCTAGAACAGAAAAAAAAAAAAAAAGACTTGCCTATTTTTGTGAGGCAACTGCATGAAGCTCAATGTTATGAGAATTAGTTCCTTGAGAGATGAAACATTCAAGGACAAACAAGAAAGCAAGGATAGAAATTGTGTTGACTGCCCTACATCATGAGGGATTACTGAAGGAAGAGGAGCTGGTAAAAGGCTCCAGACACAGCTTTCTTTATTCAAATCAGCAGAATAATTCTATAATAAAGTAGGAGAAAACTGAGAATAAAGTCATATTAGGGAAATTTGTTGTGTGTATGTGGTATCCTTCTGGATTACACAAATATGTTTTATTCCTTTTCTAGGAGACAATTTTTTTTTTATAGAATATATATCCGTTATTTCAGATGACATGCAGTGATTAACATTTCTTTGGTCATTTCAGAAGAAGCTGTAGCTGTATATCATTAAATTGCTTCTGATTATGACAGAGATAAAAGATGCTTTTTTATAAACCCGTACTTGCATTGAGATCTGTAGATGGATCTACCTGTAGATCACAGTATCACAGATTTCTAGGTTGGAAGAGACCTCAAGATCATCGAGTCCAACCTCCGACCTAACACTAAGTACTCCACTAAACCATATCGCTAAGCTCTACATCTAAACGTCTTTTAAAGACCTCCAGGGATGGTGACTCCACCACCTCCCTGGGCAGCCCGTTCCAATGCTTAATAACCCTTTCGGTAAAGAAGTACTTCCTAACATCCAACCTAAAACTCCCCTGTCGCAACTTTCGCCCATTCCCCCTCGTCCTGTCACCAGGCATGTAGGAGAACAGACCAACCCCCACCTCTTTACAGCCTCCTTTAAGGTAACTGTAGAGAGCGATAAGGTCGCCCCTGAGCCTCCTCTTCTCCAGGCTGAACAAGCCCAGCTCCCTCAGCCGCTCCTCATAAGACTTGTTCTCCAGACCCCTCACCAGCTTGGTCGCCCTTCTCTGGACTCGCTCGAGCACGTCCATGTCCTTCCTGTAGCGAGGGGCCCAAAACTGAACACAGTACTCGAGGTGTGGCCTCACCAGAGCCGAGTACAGGGGCACAATCACTTCCCTAGACCTGCTGGCCACACTGCTTCTTATAAAGGCCAGGATGCTGTTGGCCTTCTTGGCCACCTGGGCACACTGCTGGCTCATATTCAGCCGACTATCAACCAGTACTCCCAGGTCCTTCTCGGCCAGGCAGCTTTCCAGCCACTCATCTCCCAGCCTGTAGCTCTGCTTGGGGTTGTTGCGCCCCAGGTGCAGGACCCGGCACTTGGCCTTCTTGAACTTCATACAGTTGACCTCAGCCCATCGCTCCAGCCTATCCAGATCCTCCTGCAGAGCCTTCCTGCCCTCGAGCAGATCGACACACGCACTTAGCTTGGTGTCATCTGCAAACTTACTGAGGGTGCACTGGACGCCCTCATCCAGATCATCAATAAAGATATTAAAGAGGACCGGCCCCAGTACCGAGCCCTGGGGGACACCACTAGTGACCAGCCCCCAACCAGATTTGACTCCATTCACCACAACTCTCTGGGCCCGGCCATCCAGCCAGTTTCTAACCCAGCGAAGCGTACGCCAGTCCAAGCCCCGAGCAGCCAGTTTCTTGAGGAGAATGTTGCGGGGAACGGTGTCAAAAGCCTTACTGAGGTCAAGGTAAACCACATCCACAGCCTTTCCCTCATCCACCAAGCGCGTCACTTGGTCATAGAAGGAGATCAGGTTCGTCAAGCAGGACCTGCCTTTCATAAACCCATGCTGGCTGGGCCTGATCGCCTGCTTGCCCTGCAAGTGCCGCGTATGACCCTCAAGATAATCTGCTCCATGAGCTTTCCTGGCACTGAGGTCAAACTGACAGGCCTATAGTTCCCCGGGTCTGCCCTGCGGCCCTTCTTATAGATGGGCGTCACATTGGCTAGCCGCCAGTCAAAGATCCACCTGTCAAAGGAGCTCTAACTTCCCTTCCATCCCCAGATGATTGGTGTTTCCATGACACCTTCATCCTCTCCATGTTAGCCATGCTAATGCATTGGGGGGGGGGGAATCTTTCCCCGTAATATGTTTGTAGAAATCACAAAATTGAAGCAAGCCTTTCCACTTTTTTTCCTGCATTACTGATGTGAAAGTCACCTGAAGCCTATCCAATTTCATGCAGGATTTCAACTCTCCTGCTCATATTTCAAGTAGGGCAGCCACTTGTTATTTTGTTGGTGGTGTTAGCTGTTTTTATATTTTTGCTGTCATTTCAGATCAGAGGCAGAGAGCTGTTCCCTTGCTGTGAGCAAAAAGGACGCGTAAACCACTGATGAGCCTCATGTTAAAAAAACATATGCAATGTTATTCAATAACAAACATGAAAGTCCATGGGCTGTTAACAAATAAATAAATAAGAAAGTGAAATCACTTGCCCTCTCATGTACCTGAGCTACAGGTTCTTTGCTCCTCTTTACTGCACAAAACTCTTCGCCTTCAAGGTTATGTTAGATGCTGTTTTAACTTAAGCCATGGAGGGCCTCTGCCTGCTCTCTGCCCATGGTTAGTGGAGACATTCCTATGTCTTTCATTCTTTCCCACAAGCAGGTAGCATGTAGGCAGCTTATCTTAATGGGTATCAAGAACTCCCTTCCTACATCTCAGTCCCTTCTGCAGTTGGACATAAAAATCCCTGAAGTGATATACCTTGGCTTGTCCCTTCGATTATATCATTGCCCAAATAAGCTGAGTCCAGCAATCTTCCAGAAGTCCTAGTAAACATGAGTTATTCCTGGAACCTATTCTCTTCTGCCAGTAGGATGTCAGAAAGGGGGAAATTTTCCTGCTGAAGGACATTGCAGGAGAGTTGTTGGTCTCATCTGGCCTCAGCAAAAGCAGCAGCAACATTGTTTTATTAACCACCAATGGCAAACTTATTGCTGCTTGTGGGGAAAGAAAAGGGAGAAAAACAAAACAATCAAACAAAAAGCTAACAGCAACAAAACCAACAACTTCCAGGCAAGTTTAACAGGTAGCAGCAAGGTAAGTAATAATTTTCCAAAGCCATGTTTGCTTTTAATTGAAAAGCAAAAAAAAATGCTCAACTGCATTCTTCTTATTATTCATTAGCAGGAGAGCAGAAAATCCTTTTTGCTTGCATTATATTACATAAGTCAAGCTTACATCCAAATGCTTTTAACCAAACCTCTTTCTGTAACACAACCCTGAAAATGATGAGTCTGCAAGAGGTTTCTTCAGAAGGAAAACTGAGCACCTTTAATTAAAATTTTAAAAACTTTGGCCAATTGCTACAGCAAATATATGAAGGACCAAAGGATGACTCTCTTAAATGTAAAACACTGAGTTAAATAAAGCCTTCTTGTGATTCTTTACAATTACAGTCATTGTAGAAATTATGAGAAAAAATCCCAATCCATACAGCAAAAAGTTTCATTGTTTTTTGTTGTCCTTACTTAAGAACTTACCTCAGTCATTGAAAGTTAACAGTTTAAATCACTGAATTTGTTGCCATAGAGACTATGACTAGGTTTATTGATACTATTATGTAGGTTTATGACACCACAGTTGAAGCTTTCTACTTTGAATAGTTAACATTAATTAAAGCACAGAGTAGCAGGTAATGTGTTGCCTAGACATATGCTTACTTTTCCTCTTCTGATTACTAGATTTCAGTCCATTCCAAAAGAGTGCATTACACATAATTCTGCTATCTAAGTAATTTGTAAACACACAAATAATTAAACTCACATCATAGCATGTTAATATTGCATCATAATTTGATGTAGCTCACAAAATCCTTAGCATTAACAAAGATAATTGCCTCTTCCACAAATCCACTCACTCAAGAATTCATGATTTTTAAATCTTTATATTACCTGAAGAGGAAATATTTCTGATTCAAAGTTACTCTCTTGCATCTGGTATTTGTCTAACAGGTTAATGAGTCACAAAAGACTTAATGCTCTGAAATACATTTAAGCGTGTAATTCTGAATATATGCCAGAGCCTCTGTGAAAAGGATTTTATGAAGCTAATAGCAGTATTGTGCCTGGTAGGTTTTTGAAGTTATTAAAGATGAAGATGTCACATAGCATAACACATTCTACTCGTAGATAAAGTCTGTTCCCTGATCATAAAATTGTTTGTACCAGGATATTAAAGAAAAAAAAAATCACTTCTATATAGAGAAACAGAACCACGAAACTGTGAATAAAACAATACCCAGGACAACCCAGATCAGAAACCAGGGTTCTCCCAGCAGCTAGAGGTGCTTGAACCATGTCAGTTTGGGAAGAACAAGAACTCCAACCATGATGGGTGATACTGAGCAGAACAGCCCCTTCTCAGGAGATCACACTTTAAAAGAAAGCTTAAGAATGATGTATTTTGGGAAGACTCTAACCTTATAAGCCTGTTTGAGAACTGCTTTGAGGGCTAATTGAATGAGACCTGTTTGGACTTTGGGCATCTGGAACACAAATCTTGTCCAGTTTGGCAGGAAAGCAGGTTTGGTGTGAGCAAGGTGTAGACAGATCCAGGAACAATTGGTGCAGTGTTCTCAAATCCATCAAATGTGCAAGGTCAGACACCTAGTTATCCACCAAGGGGTAGGGGATTTCTCAGTTACAGTTTTGCCTTTACATGAAGCTAGCAGAAATAAAACTTCAGGCTCTTCTACAGCTTAGTTTCAAACTGAAAAAAAAATAAAAAATATATTTAAGAGTGTTATTGACGTTAAAAAAACACTCTAAGGTACAAAATATAAAGAGTTTACCGCAGTTAAGTAAGCTACTGTGATGAACTAAGTGCAGCATCAGTCCTTCCTGTTGAGGTGGAAATGGGAAGACATTTCATCCTGGAATCGTAAATAATCTTCCCAAAATTGTCATCCATGTGAGCTTATGTAGGACTGAAGCCATCTCAAAGAGAAATACAGTTAAGCTATTGTCATCAACATGTTTCTATCAGACCAAAGTTTGGTGGGCTTTGTTTTTGTTTTCAGCTTGCTCATGCAACTATTTTGAATTAGGAAAAAACTCTGATTAGCTGAAGAACCCCGAACTCAAAGGTTAAGGGTTGTACAAAACACAGACAATAATTCATAAAAAAAATCTAGTCTATAACCTACATTAGAAGTAGTGTACAAAAGGCCAAGATGCACAAAAATAATAGTTGTAGAAGAACAAAAAATATCAACATGTTAGGATACATAAGAATCATTACTATTATTGTTAGAGAGTATAACGATAAGACAAAGAATAATGGTTTTAAACTGAAAAAAAAATACATAGATTTAGATTAGATATTAGGAAGTTCTTTACTCAAAGGTCGTCAGACACTGGAACAGGTTGCCCAGAGAAGCTGTCCCATCTCTGGAAATGTTCAAGGCCAGGTTCAATGGGGCTTTGAGCAACCTGGTCTGGTGAAAAGGTGGCCCTGCCCATGGCAGAGGATGGGAAATCAGTGAACACTAAGGTCCCTTCCAATCCAAAATATACTATGATGATTCTGTGATTATACTTTAAAGCAAGTTTCTCCAGGGATCTAGTTATTAGATTGCCATTACCTGCTACATAAATGCCAGCCCTTAATCTAATTAAAATCATTTATGATTGAACAGCTGAGTCATAAAATCTTAAGCAAATGTGTTTCAACAGTTGTCACAGCAAAGAACAGTGAAAGAATTTCTTCTTAAGTTCAGAAACTGTGGTAGAACATGCTGGATGTTGATTTAGACTATGAAATGTAAATGGCTGGTCACAAAACTTAAGTGACTGTCTACTATGGAATTTATTGTTCCTTCCCCATTTTGTACAGCAGCCAGTAGAAAGAAGAATTAGAGTGTTACATAAGAAGTCAGAGGAATTTTCACCCAGATAGAAGGTGCAGACCTTTGTGGTAGAAGGGCGCAAGTAAGCTTAGTCTTCCAACCCAAAGGACTATTACTTGAGTATTTGCAAACACTGTCGGCACCCAAGTAACACAGAACACTGCCAAGTGTCTCTTCACCTAGATCTTGCAGGTCTCACTGTCAGTCTTGATTTTCCCTCCTCCTGGTCATCTTACCCACTCATGTGCCCACCAAAGCCATTTTCTTTTTGAACAACTGTACATAAATTAGCATGTGGTGACACCTCCAACAGATAAGGCGTTGAAACATGAACATCTCCTTACCACTTTCAAGTTAAGCTCTTTATTCCACCTTTCCTTATTTTTTACTTATTTTATTTTGTGTCATCTACCCATTATTCACAAATATTTACACGTGTTTTGATGCTGTGCACCAGACAAGGAAAGACTTTCTTGGCTATATCCATGAAGTTCTCTACTGTTAAAAATGGCTTTAAAGACTCCTACTGGGAAAACTAAATTTATATTGAAGGGTAATTAAAAACAGTTTATTTTAAAGTGAATTATACACACATGAGCTAACAAAGCTAATGTTTCATACAGTGCAAAATATGCAATATTCTTACCATTTAACTTTAGAAATCCAGAGTTAGAACACTTTAGAAGCCTAAATCCATGCAGTTATTGATCATCTTTATATTTCTTTATCCTCTGAAGAAGAACAATACCCATATAAAAACATAAAAATTTAAGAAAAAGAAAAAGAATGAGGAGTGCATTATTTATTCATCTTCAATAACTATGAAAAACAAATTTTAAGTGCCTAGTATTTAAGGCAAAACTGACTGGAAAAAAAGAGGCTATGTTTTAAAAAGAGTATTTAAATAATATTTTTAAGAATTCAAAATGACTCTTTGTCCAGCATTTGAATTCATGAAACCTGAAAAGCTTAACATATATAACCATGAAAATAGTTTTTGCCAAAAAAAATATAGATGATAAATGATGCAGCAACTTTGATGATATCGTTTATTTTTCTAGTAATGATTTATTTCCAGATATTGCAGGCATAGATATTTTAAGAAGGAGAAAAAAAGGAAGGAAGGAAGGAAGGAAGGAAGGAAGGAAGGAAGGAAGGAAGGAAGGAAGGAAACTATTTACTAAAATGGAATGACTATTTCAACATTGGTATCAACTACAATAGCAATGTACTTTGATTAAGTGGTTCTGTTAACTTCATGAAGAATTTAACATTCTTAAATTTTCAGTAACTTAATGAATGATCACTCATGGCCTCACACATACTCATCTATGTCAGAAACGCCAAATTACACATTATTGATAGGCTGACTACGTTAGCTCCTTTGCTCTTCCTCATCTTGCCAAAGATGGGGAAATAGGAACCTCTCCCCAGTCCCAATATAAGGACAAAAATATTGTGGGTAGCAGTCCTGAATGAGTTTTGTGTATATATACACAATAGTAACAGGGTAAAAATACCTGAGAGAGGGAAAAAAACAATTATATGGAGACATATGGAAAATTAGGGAAAAATGTTAAGACTTACTATTAAGAGAAAAAATAGGTGGTATTAGGCATTGGGGTGAAAGGGAGACAGAGGAGTGAAAAAGTTGAATAGAGAAGCAGGAAATAAAGAGAGTCAAAATGGGATCTAGAAAGGAAATAATTATTCTTCTATTTCTAAAGAGGAAAGAAAACAAGAAAAATTGAACCTAAGAATAAGAATGTTCTTATTTGACTTGGAAATATTCACTAATATGTATATTTCAGTTTTTAATTTATTTTTCCTCTTCGTAATGCCTTATTAAAAATATAGAAAATTTGCCTTTTATAACATGGGTACAAAATATCTCTGGGGCTTTGATATAATGCAATGGACAACATCATTCTGGGTACAAAGAAATTTTCAGCTCTGGTGTGAAAATGACATGCAGCTGATTTGTGTGAGGGGAATGCTTCTTTACTGAGCATTTTGGCTTTTATTTTTTTAGCACTGCTTTGACATCTCTCTCATGGTAACGTTTTCTGAGCTGGAGAAATTTCAAGTGCTGAGATACCACCAGACTAACAAAACAACGTTGTACTGTCCATTTTCACAGACCACAGTGCTTTGCAAGGATAAATAATTAAAATCAGGATCTAGAACATAAAAGAAAATAAAATGCTTGCAAGGGAGAGAGGTTTAAGTACCATGTGGTCATATGGATGGTAAGGAGGACTACTTTATTACTCTTTTCTTTGTAAGATATATACATCTCCCCAGACAGAGAGATCTCTTAGACTTGACATCAGGTATAACTTTAATACTTAAGCATGACAAGCTTAAGACCTGTTTCCTGTCTTTTATATCCAGCGTACTTCAGAAAGTGATGTAAAAGCGTCCTGTGAGAATACCTGGCAAAACACGTGCTGTTATGCCATTCCTCTTGCTTTACGAAGTCATTTATCATTAACTGTTTCCCTATGTGATTTGTGACTTTCCCACAATAACAAGCCAACAAAACAAAACTAACAAATAAAAACTCTAGCAGTCTAGTCCTACATTTGCATATCCACACTCAGCCAAATGCATTGTTTTTCATTTAACTGGCAGATTTCTGCCTGTAAATGGTAAGACATTAAAAAAAAAAAAAAAAGACAAATCCAGTTTTCCTGCTTTTATGACTAGACATAACAATGGTTACTCTAAACTTTTTTCCTCCAAACTAAAAAATTTTTCTTAAAGAGAAAAAAAAACTGTCTCTGAATAATGTTCATCCCCTTGCTTACTAGTTTAAAGTACCTCGAAAAGCAGCAAAAACATTAAATAAAGCTAAGTATAGATGCTCAAATTGTGCACTTTATTTTGATATGACCTACAACAGCAATTTTCCTTCTCAAACTGCAATATACTGTTCTTCATGCTAATTGTTTCTCGGTACTTCATTTAAATCTGTCATATTTGCAGATTAATGACTGCATTTCCCTCCTTTAGGGAGAGATTCCTTTTCTGCCAGTTCCTTTTCTAGAAGAAGAAGCAGCAGCAGCAGAACACAGGAATGCCATCACGTAAACTGGTCAGGCAGTAAATATGTAACAATTGTCTCCCCAGAAATGCCTCTACTTGTTAAATCAAAGGCCAGTCACACTTGTTCTTAGTGATAACTGTGTGATGGCTGGTGGGAGGATACTTCTGATTAAAGCTCCCAGTTCCCAAAAGGAGAAAGCTCCTTACTGTGATACAGGATAAGTTCCCTGGGGCAAGTCTTCATAACCAGGGAAGGAACTCAGTTATAATACAGAAAGATTTGCTTTTTCAGTTGTAAGCACAAGTGTCAAAGCATTGTTCAGAGCAGAAAGGAAAGGCATGCTAGCAAAACTCTTCTCTTTAGGTTTAGCTCAATGGAGGAGCACTATACCTTCCTATCTTGAACTCTTATGCCATTCTTAGGCATCCTCCTTGGTTGTCCGCGGGACATTCCCTTCATTTAATCTTTACTATTACATTCAACAAAAAAGCCTTCTGTTTACTCGTGTATTTACAGTCTCTGAAGCTTTTTTGTCTCTCGAGCCCGGGGAATTTTTCAAAAGGGCACCACCAGAGGGCAAAGCCAGATCATGAACATCTGAGCAGCCCAGCGTGCAGGGTGAGGAATTATGCCGGCAGCACAGGCTCATCCCACCTTCTCAGGCCAGACCTTCAGACCCCTGGATGCCCACAGTTCACACACTACATGTCACGACTCCAGCTATTTGCAAGTACCAGGAAAAGAAAAAAAAAAAAAAAAAGTCTGTCTGTCTTCAGGGAAACCTCAGCATCTCTGGGATCAGGAATCAAAGGCCTGGTTGTATAATTAGACAACGGCCTCATTAACTTGATAACCTCTCTCAGAGCTTGTGGGAATTTCAAACATTTTGCTGTAAGAAGTTAAGGAGAACACCGTAAGAAAAATGAAAGGAATGATTCATACTCCAGCTCTTCATTTTGAATGCCTTTTAAAAGAGATATTACCCTGTAGAAATCTTACTTAGTAGGGAAGAACATTTTCAACTTCATCCGTTTTCTCTGATTCTGAGTGACCCTCAAACTTGCATACAGTCTCCATTTCAGCAGGACTCAGTCACCATATTCATGTCACACATCTGAAATCACTCTGGGGTAATTAGCTGTCACAAGAGAACCCATCGGATTTTAAAATGATAGCTGGACAATGCTTGTTATTTGAGATTTATCTAATGGATTTAGAAAATATACATTTCTTCCATAGAAAGTATCTATCCAACCCCCAAAAAATATTGCAAACGTTTAATGCACATGATCTTTTAAGAGAAGGTCGCATTCAAGGCAAACCAAATTCCCACATCTGCCTAGACTTCAGACAAAACTCCTGTCTCTGCTCCTCTGTAAAGGCTGCTTCCCTTCTCCCTTTGAGTTCACTGGCTTCCAAAGTGTTTATATTCTCTTTGTCTCTCTGTGTGCTACCAACAGAGGTAACTATGCTCTCTAAACAGTCATTTGCCCTGCTTTAACATACAAATGTGCAAACTGCAAAAAATTGTTGCAACCTTCCCCCCTTCTTCTGAATGACCTTCCCTGACTTCAAGTTCCTGCCCCTCTGGATGTTATTCATATTGAAGATAATTAATTATCATAGAAAAAAAAGTTTATGATCAGCCCTACTAGTGTAATTTGAACTATTTTTGTGAACATATTTTTTTCTTAAGCAGCAATACCATCAGCAACCAGCCATTTACGGCATAAGCAAGGAGAGGCTGTTGCGTGCCATGAAGGCCTCAGACTTGCTTCTCAAGGCAGCAAACAGCCCCAGCGCCACAAACACATACCCATCACCACAGCTGATTTTCAGTTGGAATAAACTTCTGCTGATGCAGACACTGGCATATTACCCCTCTAGCCCAAGTGCTAGGTCAGCCTGGTGGTGAAAAATTTCTTGTCCAGTGAGATACAATTCAGTATGCACTGAAGATCCATGCAGCATGCTTCACATCAGCAACACCACTGATCTGTGGAGTACACCAAGTCCTCCTCCAAATGCAGTGAGGCAATCACTTGGCCAGCAGATCTCAGTGTCAGAAAGTTGAGCAGACTGATAGCCAGATGGATGGAAAATGGCAGTGCTAACAATCACTGCAAGCAAGTGGGCTGCTGTGCCCACAATACAGGAAATGATCCATCTGGAAGTGATTCAGGAAGGCACCCACCCATTTAAATTCCATGAATGGGAAGGGTTGTGATGTCTAATTCACACATGTTTTTGGCCTGACTGCACTGAAAACATGCTCCTGGAGGTACCATGCTGGGTACTTTCCTGAAGCAGGCCCTCCAATCCCTCACGCAATCTGATGAGCCTGGAACAAGAATGTGGGTGGAGGGAACCAAAGGGACCAGACTCTAAGAGACAAAAGTTCTTCATTCAGGCAGAGGAAATTTACTTCAGATACAAAAGATGCTGAAAGCCCTACATTTTCTTGTTCTTTGGAGGTAATCTGAGTAAGCTTTTATGAAAGCTGCCCTGGGAAACTTACTCCCCCTAGCCAACCTCCACTCTTCAGATTCTTGGAGACGAGATATCATACAACAGGAGTCTTTAAAATTCATTCTCAACAACTAAGAATACAGTTACAATACCATCAAGAGGACTTTTTTCCAAAACATACATTTCAAACAACAATATTAGTAGTTTTCAGTAAGTTTTAGTGTGGATGAAGACCAGGCTGCTACTGTTCAGACTAATATTGTACTTTATGGCTCTTCAAAAATACAGCAGTACAGGTAGTGACTACATCTTGTCTTTCTATAGTAAAGAAATTTCATATGGGGAGCATGTCATTATACAACTGAACTGTTACTTTTAATGTCTAGTAGCAAAACATGCAATCCTTTAATTTTCATCTTTGTTATAAATGAAATATTCTAAATTAAATTTCTAGCACTTTTGAAATGTACCAAGGCTTTTCTGAAAGAAACCTCACCCTTCAGAGGAATTCCTACTAACGGACAACATTGTTTTTTAATTTTCTCCTCCTTTTTTAATATTATTTTGTTCTCATGTGAACTTGTGTTTATTGTTCTGGTGGTACCCTCCTGTTGATTACTGTGCACTTCACCATTTGTGACATAACAGTTAGTATTGTTATGGAGAACAATTTGATACTGAGATCAGCAGGAATAGGACATTAAAAATCACCACATACCTTGGTTTTGTACATTTCTTTGAATTAAAAATACATAAAACTTATCAGAAGATCTCTACAAGACAATTTTATGAAGAACCAGCAACTTTTGAAAGGTAATTTTATGTTTATAATTTCTTGAAAGGAACGGGCTTAGAAAAATAACTCTTCTATCATTGGATTATAAAAAGTAAGATCCGTAAAATAAGTTTTATATATAATATTTTAGCTACAGTAGAGATTTCTTTTGGATTCAGAGACTGTGGGCCATTTCAAAGTCTTGTAGCAGGATAGCAAACAATGTAATTAACATATATTTTTAAGAACCTTTCAGAAGCAGCAGTTAAGGTCTCAGAGCAACTAAGAATTACTATACTTTTCTCTCACTAGGGAAATACTCCTGAAAGTCTTCAGTTCCCCTGATATGCTTTACAATGTGACAGCATCTACACCTCTGCCTTTGATGCCATACTGAAACAAGACAGACTTTGTACTACCTCTGCTTGAATCCCAAAATATTTGGGTTTTAAAATCTGAGATAAATTTGAAAAGATGCGGATAATACATTTTACATTTCATCTCCAAAATAATAATTTTATCATTTTAAATCATTGATAGATGACTTAAATAGGTAAGTAGACAAATTTTATCAGTGTCAATAAAACAACTTGAATGTTTTCATCAAGCCACAAATCTAGAATTGAGGTCCTCACTCTGCTGCACCAGACAACTGTCACAACATTTTCATAACATAACACTTTCTTGTCCAGCCCCTACTCTGTCCAAATACAGCTCCTTCTGCCCCCATCCATAACTGTCAGGCAGTATCTTTCAGCACTTACCTCACTTAGCAGTGCCTCTAAACAAAAAGTGCTGATAAAGTCATAGTATGGAAAGCAAGGCAAATCACGGTGCAATATATCTTTTAAAAAGTAGTATGGTCACTTACCATAATCCTTTCCAAATTAGCCTTAAGTGGCAAAATTCTTTTTATTTGTATGGTTTTAGTCATACCTGAATAAGTTCCATTTAAAATAAATTTCACAGTGCAAGAAAAGCATTATGATTTTATTACCTAGATTGCATCAATGTAAATATTGCACATAAAGCAAAATGGCCATTTTAGACTATTAAAGGTTAAGGTACAAATCAATATGAAAACAAAATTCCAGATGAAAACATCATGGTCATATCCAACAATGACATCTTTTTTCAAAGTTCTCAACAGACTAATCAAAGCATCAACTTTCCAAAGGCAGTCACATATCACTTACAGAATAGGATGTGGAGCAAGATGTCATTTTATCCAGCAGATATTTCCTATCCCATGCAAAAAAATGTTATTGAAGAAGTAGAAAAACTCTGCACACGGAACAAAACCCAACAAGGCATGCACTCTGTGTATATTATCTGTTCACACAAAATTTTCAACAAACGAAATACAGAAGGCAAGACACTAATACTGCTTCATAGCTTCAGGAATATAGCTTTTGCTTATTTTGTTTTTGTTTTTATTTTTTAAGAATTAGGAACTAATTAACTAAGTTATATTACTTGAAGCTCTGTGGTAGTTTTGAATCTTGTCTGTTCAATTCTACAGACGACATCAATTCTCTTTAGAGATTTGAATCCTGTCTGTATTGATTATTTTGCTTGCCTTTCCCTGGAACAACAAATCTCAAAACAGCTTATCACACTACAGTACAGCTCCAGTGCCCTGACATTGCATCAGCCAGAAAGATTGATATTTTCAGGCATCTGTGGCGTCACAGTCATTCTACTCTATAGTGCACCTGAACTATAGAAGGGAACTATAGAAAGAAATTTTATTTTCAGAGTTCCCTAGCTATGACTGTCTCTAGAGACTTACAAAGGAACAATCCTAATATCTGAAATTAACTTAATAAATGAATAAATAAATAACAACCATAAAACTCTTACTTCTTTTCAATACAATTAAGTAAAAGGGGAAACTCACCAGATTCACTTGTTTATTCTTCATTTGGGCAGCCAAATCTCAGCAGAAGAACTGCTATGAACCCAGCTGCCTTTCCCTCATTCTGGGAGATGCAGGAGGTGAGACAGGTTCAACTCTATCAGCAGAGTGCAACACTGGTGCATTTCTACAGCTGGGAGGCGGAAAACGCAGGGGTGGAGGGAGAATAGTCAACCTTCACAGCAGTTTAAGAGTTCTTGGATGTTGTTATTGCTGTAGGTTTCCGTGATTGGCTTTAGCTGATCTTCTCTCCTCTGACATTGCTGCCTGTTGAGCTGGAGACCACAAAGGAAGACTAATCACTGTATGTCTTCAGCTGTCTCCTGCAGTAAGCCCTGCTGTTTTATCAACTGTGGAGACAATCGATACCTGGGGAGGGAGAAGTTTTGCCACCTGTCACCTGAGATAAAATGATCCATTTCCTAATTCTAGTACTAACAACAGCTTCAAAGCCAAGCGATAATTATCCCAGCTGGTTTTTAAAAGGATCTATGAATGACACTGATCATGATTATTAAAACTGGTGTGAAAGGCGTTGTGGCACATGAGTTCATTTGGTCTATTTATAGATTAATTTTTCTCTGTTTATTGAGTCATGTTGAATTCAGGAGGGGATAAGAGTTTTCCCTTGTGAGAAGAGCTTCCCCTTTTCCTAGTAGGTATCATTACTTGCTGGATGCATAAATTGGCAAACCTTTCACACTAATGGCAAACTACAATAAAACAGTTGGTGGTTACTTAACAATTCACTTTATTTATTTATGGCTGAATAAATAGAGACTGTAGTGAATCAGCTTTGTCAGAGTCACATGGGGGCTGAGAAGATGCTGTTTTCTAACATCCTGAGGGTCACAGGCTACCAGACAAAGCACCCCTACAGACTGAGCTCTGCTTTCAAGAATTGCTTATTGCTCTCAAAAGCAACATGCTCATCAGATCGTTTCACTTCTTTGTAAGCAGAGCAAGGGGCTTTAAGAAATTTTAAGTCACCTTTAGCAGAAGGAAAACAAAATCACATTGTATTACTGAAGCTTGACTCTATGCAACTTCACACAAGCCTCAGACATTTGAACAACTTATTAGAGAAGTGAAAAATAATACCATGACCAGAAACAAACATAAGGAGGAGATATTTTTACCTTAATCATATGTGATTTTATTTAATTTTAGTTTATCAAATATGGAAAAGTTTATTTGGCCTGAAAGTTTTCTAGACAGTGGGAAGCTACAAGAGCCTCAGGTTTTGTTCATAGGCCTGACTGTGATATTCGACTAGAAGCTCTTCCGTTTCAGTTTCCTTAGCAGTTGCCTCTGTTACAAAAATTATATGGCAGATGATATATAGACACATTTTTGCAAGATCTATGTCTGTTCAGAGCATGATGGTGAATGTTGCTTTCTTTTCTAACAGTACTTGAGATCTAGCAAGGAGGAGGATAACGCTATCAGTTAGCAGGGTCACCTGCTACATGACAAAGCCAAATTCAGGTGCTTTCTCTGTTCCAGAGGACCTAAGATTTCTCTCCCATCTTAAAGCAGAGCTCCCTAGCAGCTTGAGTCAGGAGTCATGTTGGACTTCTGAAAGAGAAAGGCAACCCATTGCTGCAGGGAGCGTGGGTGTCCTAGAGAGCATCCACATATTAAGGGTTGTTATATATATATGTATTTGTTGTCCAGTGACTACTTAAGCACCAAAGACATTAGGAATCCCAGAACCATGGATCTTGGACAAAGGACCAGAATTCTCTCCTTGCAGGAGAAAGCCCCATTGCCCACTCACAGGGTAAGACTTGTTCTTGCAAACTTCCCTGGTCCCATTGGACCTAAGACATTTTCTGAGGCCAGTCCAAGTAGAGATATAAGGCTCTCAGCAACTTTCAGCCATCCTTTGCAGGTAGGTGCGTGCACACACCTCCCACTGGTCTGCACCAGAATAGACATCGACAGTGTCCATTCATAGACATGTGGATTTCCATGTGCGGATCTCCACAGCAAAGAAAGGATTTAAATCAGTCCTTTCCATTTCTAAGGAAATTCTAGCCGCTATTACACAAAGTGAGACCCAAGTACAACTTTCTGCACCTGTAAGTTAACCTTAGTTGTTGGTGGTGATGCTGGTGCTGTTTTGTTTTGTTTTTCCTTTCATAAACCATGATATCCAGACTAGGTCCATTCAAGAGTTTCTTCCAGAGCATGTGCACCTCACTGCAGCCTTGGTTACAATATCTGAACATTTGGAGGCTGTAATGCCTGTTTCTTCTAATGTTTAAGAAAGTTGAATTCATTATTTGTTTATTTACAGAAACTTCTTACATTAAAAAGTATAAAATTCTAAATCATATTGAACAGGAAAAGGAAAAAAGGAAAGAAAGACGTTATCTTTCTTTCTATAAGTCTTGATTCTCCTCATCTCCCTCATCGTATTTGCTTCCAATGAAGGTTTTGACAGCTAAGATAACAAGTGGATAAAACAGCAGGTGTGAGTCAGACCTTTCTCCAGATTTCATCCTGGAGAGAAGAACAACTGCTATCTAGTTTATTTTAAAACAAAAGACAGGAGGATTGGTAAGAAAAACTGAATAATTTTTCATTAAAATGTAAAGCTACAGTACAAACTTAAAAACTTAGAATACCCCTACCACTTTAAATATATTTAAAATCAATGAATAGTAAGAATTTAATTCTTTGGTCAAAACATATGTTCTTTATAACTTATAGTCTTCTACATTTTGGCAATAAAAGATAAATAATTTTATTATTTCTTCCTGTTATACAGAAATATCTGGTGTTTCAACATTTTGGGAACATTCTACTATTTAATAGTAATAGTTTTCACTTGTGTGCAATATGTACCACAGTGAAAAAATTGAAAACATTTCAAGGTTTTTAAATGGTTGGGATTGCCCTTCATTTTTACTGTTATTATTATTATTGCCACTATTATTGTGGGCTGACTTTTAAATTGCTTGTTTTGTACCATAAAGGATGTTTTGTACCAGAAAGGATGTAATAATAAAGAGCAGCCAAACTGCATTGTGGCCACTGAAATTTAATGTGAAAAAAAGTGACATGGTACCTCCAGAAACAAAGAAACATAGATCTCTATTAGCTGCTCTCTGTATCTAATTTACAACATCATAATGGAATAAATACTTACTCTTGTGTAGAATTCAAAATGATTTTTGTTTTCTGAGTGGGTGGCTCCTTCCTTGCAAGCAACAGGACAACCCCACCAGAACTTCAGAAACCATGCTAAAATCTTTTGCTGATGCTGTCTTAATAGTGACATGCAATGGCAGAAAAACATAACAGAGGTAACACATAATGATATGTAAAATGTCTCCCTCCATACCTTTTTTTTTTTTTTTTAATAACAGCAAAATTCACGATACTTTTCTTTGTGAAGACTTTGCTATTATTTTCATGCTTGCTGAGATGAGCACAGACAGCTTGGACTGAGCAAGACAAGAGACATACAGAAATATATTACAAGCTTCTTTGCACTATCGTCTTTATAAACCTATGCTGTACTTGTGTTGTACAATATAGTTCTCTTAAAACTCTGTTTGATATGTACATGGCACACATGCATTCAAGTCTATGACACTTTCTCTTGAGAACTTCACCAGCTAAAAACCTTTAAGTCACCACTGTAAAGAGTGCAAAAGCTTGAAACAATCTTATTAGATACTCAACTACAGTCAGAAGCTTTTGATTGACTGAGAAACAGCCACAGACAGGTTGAGAGCTTATGACGTAAAAATAAGGACTAGACCAATTAAGGAAAACTTACAAAGGGTTCTACTACAGGACACCTGATCAGGAGGCCTGTTGATGAGGCCTTCCTCCTTCAGTTACAAGAAACATCACACTCGCATGCTCTTATCCTGATGGGGGATTTCAACCACCCAGATGTCTGCTGGAAAAGCTACACAGCAGGCTGTAAGCAATACAGGAGACTTTTGGAATGCATCAAGGATAAGCTCCTGGTCTGGGTATTAGACAAGTCAACCTGAGGTGTAACAGTGTTGGACCTGGTTTTCACCAATGCAGATGAACTCATTAAAGAGGTGGAGGTTGGAGGGAGTCTTAGCTGGCAACTCTTTAAGGACACTTATCTGAGAACGCAAGAGCTCTCTACGCCCATGTACAAGAAAGCAAGCAGGGATGGCTGGAAACTGGGATGGCTGAGCAAAGACTTGTTGGTCAAACTGAGGTACCAGAAGGAAATGCGCAGGCAGTGGAAGCAGGGATGTGTGGCCTGAGAAGAGTACAGGGATGCTGTTCAGATGTGCAGGGATGGCATCAGGAACGCCAAGGCACAGATGGAACTGAGCTTGGGAAGGGAAGCAAAGAAAAACAAGAAGGGATTATATAGGTACATTGGCCAGAAAAGACAGGCCAAAGAGAGAGTACTCCCTCTGATAAACAAGAAGGGAGAGCTAGTAACAACAGACATGGAGAAGGCTGAGGTACTCTGTAACATCTTTGGCTCAGTCTTCACTGTCAGTCAGGCTTCCCGTGTCTCTCATTTGCCTGAACCTGTAGTTGAGGGCTGGGAGAGCAAAGTCCCTCCCACTGTAAGTAAAGAGAAGGTTCATTACCACCTGATGAAACTGAACAGACACACGTCTATGGGCCCTGAGGACATGCATCCCAGGGTCCTGAGGGAATTGTCTGATTTAGTTTCCCAGACACTCTCCATCATATTTGAAAAGTCCTGGCAGTCAGGTGACATCCCTTGTGACTAGAAAAAGGGAAATATCACTCCCATTTTTAAAAAGGGTAGAAAGCAGGACCCAGGGAACTACAGACCAGTGAGCCTCGACTCTGTGCCTGGAAAGATCATGGAAAAGATCTTCCTGGAAGCAATGTCAAGGCACATGCAAGACAAGGAGGTGATCCAAGACAGCGAGCACAGTTTCATCAAGGACAAATCATGCCAGACCAATCTGGTGGCCTTTTATGATGGAATGACTGCATCACTTGACAAGAGAAGACCAACTGATATCATCTATCTGGACTTCTGTAAGGCCTTTGACATGGTCCCACATGACATCCTGGTCTTTAAGTTGGAGAGGTATAGATTTGAAAAGCGGACCATTCAGTGGATAAGGAATTGGCTTGAAGGTTACACCCCGGCAGGGGTGGTCAATGGCTGTATGTCCAGGTGAAGGTCAGTGATGACTGGTATCCCTCAAGGGTCTGTACAAGGGACCCGTACTGTTTAATGTTTTTATCAGTGACATAAACAGTGGAATAGAGTGCACCCTCAGCAAGGTTGCAGATGACACCAAGATAATTGGTACCATTGATACCAGAAGGAAGGGACACCATCCAAAGGGACCTGGACAAGCCTAAAAAGTGGAACATATGAACCTAATGTAGCTCAGCAAGTCCAAGTGCAAGGTGCTGCACCTTGGACAGGGAAATCCCAGACAGGAGTACAGACTGGGAGAAGAACTCATTAAGAGCAGCACTGCAGAGAAGGACTTGGACATAAAAAGCAGTGGACAAAAAGCTTGACATGAGCCAGCAGGACATGCTTGCAGTCCAGAAAGTCAACTGCATTTAGGGCTGCATCAACAAAAGTATGGCCAGCAGGTCAAGGGAGGAGATTGTCCCCCTCTGTTCTGTCCCTGTGAGGCCCCACCTGGAGTGCTGCGTCCAGTTCTGGGGCCCCCAGCACAGGAAGGATGTGGGGCTGTTAGAGTGGGTCCAGAGGAGATCAGAGGGCCAAAGCACCTCTCCTGTGAAGAAAGGCTGAGAGAGCTGGGGCTGTTCAGCCTGGAGAAAAGAAGGCTCTGAGGAGACCTCATTGTGGCCTTTCAGTACTTAAAGGGGACTTATAAAAAAGACGGAGAGAAACTTGAGCAGATATTATTTGAGCAGATAGTGATACAACAAGGGGAATGGTTTTAAGATATCAGGTGGAAATTCTTTACTATGAGGGTGGTGAGGCACTGGAACGTGTTGTCCAGAGAGGATGGGGATACAGCATCCCTAAACGTGTTCAAGGCCAGGTTGGATAAGTTTTTGAGCAACGTGATCTAGTGGTAGGTGTCCTTGTCCATAGCAAGGGGGTTGGAACTAGATGATCTTTAAGGTTCCTTCCAACCCAAACCATTCTATGATTCTATGATTTAAAGTAAACAGTTTTAGACTTGTTTAGTTTTACATTTCCAAAATCACATATCAGTCTTGGATCTACAAACATATGTTTTTGCTTAATTCCCATGTTCTCAAAGAATCATAATTACATAACTAATATATGTGAGACTAGGATGAGTAACTGACTTTCATAGACTCCAAAAGAACAAGTTTGTCTTCCTTGTCATAGCTTGTACAATTACTGTCAATAACAAGTAGCTTTGAAGACGGTTTGCTAGATTTTTATTTTTTTTTTAACATTGTGGAAATTGAAATGGATCATCTCTCCTGAAGTAAGAGTTTTAAAGTAAAATACTAATTATTTTTATTGTTTAGTTACAAGCCACCCAGTGACTTTTATTGATTCCATAATAGTGATTTTTTTTTTTTTTCCACAGAAGCAAAAAAAGCAGTAAGGTCAAATAGAAAAGGTTAGTACGACCAGCTGAAAGTCTTTTACATTACATGAAATCCTTTTCTTAAAACAATAGATTTAAGAGACATCTGAGAACAGTTGCTATAGTAATATAGTTTGAGAAAGCCCTGTGTTGATGTTGTGCATATGGGGTAGAAATGCAGAGAGGAAATGAGCCGGTTTGTTTTTCCATGCGCAGCAGGGCCAGCCTGCACAACTGTAATAAATGAGCAAAAAATGTCACAGATTGGTAGCCAGTTGGATGTGGGTGGAGGGGGAGGTGAGTACAGAAGAAACGGGTCAGATCTGCACAACAAAGTTGGGGGAGGGTGTAAATAATGTCTATATATATTGTAATTATCTCATCACCTAACAGGGAAAATATCAATAAGATAAGTGGTGTTTCACATCTGTAATTGGGCCAAGCCTCTTGCTTTCTCCTCTCACCTCCTCAGCCCAGCTGACAGTAACCTGACAATCCAATTCAAAGCCTCCACAGCCAAACTTCACTAGCTGCAGAGAGTGTTTTAGTTTGTTTGTTTGTTTGAGACAAGAAACTGGTAAGCAGGAAAATTTTTTCTTAGTTCCTGTGAATATATATTTTTTTTCCTTCTGTCCATTTCCCCCACTCAGAGTTTTAATATCTTCAAAGGTATTTGTTGCCCTTACTGGCCAACAAATATTGCCACTGGCACCTTTCTTACTATGAGGGAAAGAAAAAAAAATGAAAAGTATGCAATGACATTAAAGGTCTCTTCCCGTACTGCTAAGGACTTCTGTTTGATGCAGTAGGTCCTCAAATTTGCTTTGGTCAGACTGTAAACTTCTCACCTTTAACTGCTCCCACACAATATCATTCATGCAAGCTGACTATGCAGACCCACACCTTTTAAAAGCTCCTACTGAAGTGAAGCTCAGGAAAACAGGACAGGTGGAGCTGCAAGAAAAATTGGTGTTCAAAACAGTGAATTCTTTTAAATGATATTAGATATTAGTATTGGTCTTATAACCTAAGAAGACATAATAAATTGAGGAAGAAAAATAGTTTCCTAATACAATCTCTTGTTTAATTCCAAAGCTGTTTGTAAAAGAAAACTCATTGAAAAGTGCAGGGGGAAAAAAGGAGAGAAACTAAGACTCTGCACCATGGAGAAGAAATCTCATGTAGGACTGGGGAGCATAGACTCCATAGAGAATTCAGACCCATGTTCAAGTGTGTTGGAGAAACTCAGATGAGCAAAATATTTGTAGGAGCCTATATGGTTTTCCAAAATATTTGAATCTATTTTAAGTTAATAAGTGCATTTGATGTTTGTGTTTCAGCCTGAAGATGCATACCCCATGCATCATGTGCCTGAAGAATTAACTTTAAACCAACAACATTTGCAAGATTTGGGTTTACAAAAGGAGTTCTAATATATGGAGTTCCTATGGTATCAGTATTGGCCCTGTGGATTGAACTCTTGGGAAATTACTCCTGATCTGCTGTAGTTCATGGTATGGTAGATAAAAGCAGTCAGCTTGGGCTGAGAGGTGTACCAGAAGTAAAACCCTGGACTGGGAAGAAGACGATAGTTTTTGCTGTTCTAGTTTCTAGCCATGGATGGCAGATCACTACTTAGTTTTATTCATCTAGTCAGCTCCATTGAAGACTCAGCTGCCTGCTGGCTAAGACTATTTTCCTCTCTCTCTTTTCTTCTCTTGTTCCACACTTTTTAGCAATAGTTGGCTGCCTAAATGATGTTAGTCTGGGCTCTTGTGTCATGGAGACACTTTCATGTTCACCCATTAGAAAAGAGGCTGACAGGAAGACCACATATCTGTGACCTTGCTTCATCAGTTCAGGGGCACCACTGTGGATTGTCATAAGAGGCAGCTCAGAAGCGGGCTGCAACATTCAGCATGTAAAAGGAAAGAAGATCAAATAGGTAAAACAGCTTTATGGATTAGCTTTTAAAAAGCTTAAAAGCAATAATTTGTTTGGTTTTAGGTCTGGTTTTGAATCACTGTTTCAAGTTACATCACAGTTTAACAAAAGTGCCTTGATTGAGCTTCCTGCTACAAACTGCACAGATAAACAAGTCAGTAAGAAGAGGGAAATTAATTATGCATATCCTTGTTCAAGGCTGAAGCTGCTACATATAAATGTCTTTAGCTGCTTGTCTCTGTGTGTAACGTTGTTTTAGCAATACAAATAACTGTAACTGAGAATTACTTTAATCCAATTTTATTGTCTGTTCCTTAGACCAGTGCTACTAAACTCAGTCTGTTTCCATCAGATAATGCCAATGATAAGAAACACATAGAGCATGAAGAATTAATTGCCAGGGCTTCTCAGAGTCAGTTATGTAAAGATTACCAAATGATAATGAAATGGAGATAATATTTTTATGCAAAATTATGGACACTCAGTTTTTTGGCAAAGAATCATTCAAGAGAGAATGAGATATAGGCCACACTTACACAGGCTACAGGGGAACAGATCTAGCACTAGACCCAGGCTTCCCATATTGAAGATGCTACACAAATGAGTCTAGATGTGTTTGGTATCTAGCAGTCACCAAGATGATTCTAAACTTATTTGTATTTCTGAACACCCCGGCTTTAGGATAATTTAAAGAAGTAACATCATTTTAGAGGAATTTGTGAGCTCAGTATATAGAAAATAAGGAAAATGCGAGTGGATTTATCTAAACAATTTTTTGGACTGTTCATTTTTTGTCCAGTACCAACTCCTAAGGCACAAATAGGGTGAGATTTGAAAGCAGCATTTTCTGTAAAGTAACACATACATCCCAATAGCTCTAAATAGATACAAAAGTATGTAGTCACCAGTTCACTCACATAACATATGTAAATTAGTAATCGGTTATAATAATGGAGAAAATAGTTTAGCATCTCACTTCCCACCAGAAGTTCATCTAATTTAGCATTTTGACTCTCTGAGGGAAAAGATGTATCAAAAAAAAAAAAAAAAAAAAAAAGGACCAATGGAGTAACTAGGAAGTTCTTACTAGCAAGACTTCTCCCCACCCCCCCACGGTGAATACAAATGAATGCTACTTAAGTGTTATATGTAGGCCAGAAACAATCTTCCTGCCTGTTGTGAACTTTCAAGACTTTCAGAAAATTCTGTCCTGCATTCATACAAGACGTTGGTTTCTGGTTATTATCAGAATGGTTAAACAATTGCCCTGAATGTTTTGTCTAGATTTCAGGTAATTTTATATAATTAGTTGATATATTCAAGATGAAATATTTTCTTAGTTCTTGTCAATAGGCTTGTACCAGCCTCAGAACTCTTTATTTGAAGGATTCTCTCAATGCCAAGGAATTCCTTTAAGCCAACATATTCAGAAATATTTCAGCTTTGACCACCAATATTTCCTAACAAACTGTTGATAAACTCTCATACACCTCCAAATCACAGCCTGAAGAGCACAAGCTGTGAATTTTATTTGTAAGTATTCCAAGGATATAAGGGTATGTAATAAACATTGAAAAACAGATCAAGAAAACCTTTGAGTATTTCACAGCATTAGTGATTCACTAGGACAATGTAGGAGGTCTGGATCATCAACACATCTTTAAGGGGTATCAGCACTGTTAACCAATCTGATTTCTCTGCCTACAGATAATGAAGTAAGCAGTGCAAGTAGATCTGTAGTAACAATGAAATGTTTCAGTTGACAACTGTTTCTGTAGTACTTTCTTTTACTTTCTTTCATTGGTCTAGTTGTCTTGATTAGAAAGAAAAAAAAAAGAGAGAGAGAGAGAAAAAAAAAAAACACCACCAACAACAAAAAAACCTTCCCTTAGGTTTCTTTGTAGATCCCTGATCTTCTTCCTTCTTTATTTACGCAAAATAAACCCAGTAACTTTTTTATGATGTTGGAAGGATTCCTGGTCCTGTAACTCCCATCTTCACTTGTTGTTTGCCAGGTATCTTCTTGTTCAACTTAGTCTGGGGTTTGTGCCTTTGGATATGGACTGGAAATCTCCTTCTGATGGTAGTGAAGTTTAATTCTGTGCCATACCTCTTGTTCCTAATGCACTTTGCAGTCTGTCTGTCTCATTTCATGTGCCCACACACAAGCACAGAGCATCAGCCGTCTCTGGTGGGAGGGTGACAGCCACACAAGCCAACTGGTAGCTTGCCAATGTGCTACACAGCAGAGGGAAAATGGAATACTGGCCAAGGATGCCACATCAAACCTTCCTCTTCCACAGTGTGCCATGGGATTTTCAATATCCACAAGAAGCAGATGTCTTTAGTTTTCGATTATTAAATACTAGGAGCATGCCAAGAACATGAGTTAGCTGAGAGAGGGGCAATGTCAGCTCATCAAGGGTCTGGACTAGCTGTCTTCTGAAAGAGCAACTAGGCAAATACATGGAGCATAAAAACCTTCACTTTTGGCCTTGAATCACAATCTAAGAGGAACAAAGATACAATGAAGCCACCACCAAAATGTACAGTCGGAGACAGGCAGCTTTACAGTCTATCTGAGGGTGCTTAAGCTGCAGGTTCCACATGCCCCAGAATTCAAAATCTGCCTCAAAAACCTAACTTTGAAACAATCACAGAAAGGACCAATATATGCAACCAGCACTAACGTGCCTCAGGACTGGATTTCATGCTTCTGCACGGCTGACATTAAGCAGCTGGCCTATACTGTATGCTAGCATGCTGTGAGTGTTCCCAGCAGAGGGTCTGGTCCTCCATGGTAACACTCCTCAGGGAGCTCTGGAAATGTTTTAATTATTAAAATGAATAATTCCTACCAACACATTTAATTGGAAAATATTACATGTTTAAATGTGCACTAATGGAAGAGCTCTGAAAATCTAACAATATAATTGAGTATGCTGTTTGAAGTGAATTCTAGCAATATTTTTTCAGCCAATAACACCATGCATTATTTATCCTATCTCCTTTTAAACCTATCTGATAGTTTGTATGAAGAAGGAATCACTGGAACCTCAGAGATAAAATGCAAATATGTGAATCACCCCCTGCAAGCTTTAACTGCCACCCTTACCTCATCCGCCTTCCTTGCTTCCTGACCCCTAGTTTCCAAGGAAATGGCTCAATGAATTTATTGTTGTGGTATAAACTAATCCCCTTGTTTCTTTCTCAGCACCAGGAAGACTGCAGGCTGACCAATTACAGGAACACTTGTTACCCAGATGTGTTACCACAGTCTGACAGACTGGGCACATCTGAAGGCAAGAAAAGGCCAGTGAGGGAGCCACAGGCTAGTGGCAGTCACAGAGTGAGAGAGCAGAAAATAAGGCTTCGTGACACAGACATAACCCAGCCAGAGAAAGCAAGTATAGGTGTGAACAGAGATACCCAAAGGGGTCAGAAAACCCACCAGGGAGGAAGCATAGATGCTCACCACACACTGAAGTAGTGTTATAGAAAATCCTATTTTAAGCTGACATGTTTATTTTAGATTAAGTGGCAAATAAAGAGTTTTGCAATTGGAGGTGTCTAAACTAGTGAAGTTACATACAGTCTTGGGGAAGGGGGCAGGTGAAGGATTTATGCCTCCAGATTAAGTTCTGCCAAGGTTAAAGCACACAGTGAGCATTTTCAATGGGAGAGAATAACTGGACAAGTAACAGCCTTGTGAAGTGATTGTGCTGGCAGGGTTTTATTTAATCTAGTCTAAACAGATTATACTAATACCATGCTTTCTATTGCTTTGTACATTTTCTTCATCCCCAGAGGAAAAACGTGTTACCTTCTGGATATCTGGACAGTGGAAAAATCAAGAAACTTCCTTCTTCTGAAAGCTATAACCTTTCCCACAAAGTCTAGTAGAAACATGAAGAGAAGTAGGAAAGGAGCATTCAAGAGAGTTTTGTAAGAAACAAGGTCAACAGAAGGGGAAAAGTCAAAGGATATTTTGAAAAATAATATTTTTTCATTGAAAATGACCTTTATTATTTTAACTAATGCTGAGCAGAACATGTAGGTAACAGTGTAAACCCATTTTTTTCTGACTGCTTTCTGAAATAAGTGACCACAATCCTTTTTGAGCACTTTCTCCTCATCTCAAAACAGACTATTAGTTTGCTACATAGTTCTGCATTAATGCAACCATGTTGTCGAGATTTTCTTATTTACACCAAATATAATGCTTGTCAGCTCTGACTTTTCTGTCACTTTTTTTCTCTCCGTACATATTTATTTGCTGCAGGAACAACTTGAGAGTAACAAGTTTTCCCATAAAAATTTCACACTTCTGGATTTTAAAAAGAGAATTTTTGTAGCTTTCTTCTCTGCCCAAAAGATCAGAGTACAGTGTAGCAAGCCTGGGATGGGAGCCAGCAAACCTTCATGTGCCCCAGACATGTTGTGCCTATTTGAGAGTTTAATATTCCTTGGTATCACACTGTTCACAATGATTACCCCACTACACTACACAGATGAAATTCAAGTATGCCCAGAGCTCTGGTATTAGCACAAGCACATATGTTCCCACAAAACTCATTCTGCTGTTAGTAGAGTATCTTGTCTGCAACAATAATTCCTACTAAGAGTTTGCTTTGATTATGTATTTTCTGCCTAACTTCATTATTTAATATTTAGCATGTTGCATTTATTTCAGTAAATTGCTTGTGTTTCAGAACCTCTGGTGACCATTTGTGTTTAGTCAAACATCAAAATTCATTTCTCTGTAAGGAGTCTATGATATTTACACAAGAATGTATTTAACATTTCTGACCCATAGGTGTGATTTCCAGCTCTGAGTAATTTAAAAATTATAACCAATTATAAGCCTACTGTCATCACTTTAAAAAAATAAAAAGGGAAGAAGAAGAAGAAGAAGAAGAAGAAGAAGAAGAAGAAGAAGAAGAAGTAGAAGAAGAAGAAGAAGAAGAAGAAGAAGAAGAAGAAGAAGAAGAAGAAGAAGAAGAAGAAGAAGAAGAAGAAAGAAAAGGAAAAGGAAAAGGAAAAGGAAAAGGAAAAGGAAAAGGAAAAGGAAAAGGAAAAGGAAAAGGAAAAGGAAAAGGAAAAGGAAAAGGAAAAGGAAAAGGAAAAGGAAAAGGAAAAGGAAAAGGAAAAGGAAAAGGAAAAGGAAAAAAGAAATAAAAAAGAATGAGCGAGAGAAAGAGAATGAGCGAGAGAAAGAGAAAGAGAAAGAGAAAGAGAAAGAGAAAGAGAAAGAAAGAGAAAAAGAGAAAGAGAAAGAGAAAGAGAAAGAGAAAGAGAAAGAGAAAGAGAAAGAGAAAGAGAAAGAGAAAGAGAAAGAGAAAGAGAAAGAGAAAGAGAAAGAGAAAGAGAAAGAGAAAGAGAAAGAAAGAGAAAGAGAAAGAGAAAGAGAAAGAGAAAGAGAAAGAGAAAGAGAAAGAGAAAGAGAAAGAGAAAGAGAAAGAGAAAGAGAAAGAGAAAGAGAAAGAGAAAGAGAAAGAGAAAGAGAGGAAGAAGAACTAAAGCAAGGATATTTGCCAGCTAAGGAATATAAACAGCATTTTAAAAAATTGGCTTCTGTTTGAAAAGAGCAAATTGTCTACAGATAGTTCATGTTTGCAGGCTCCTGCACAGAACAGAAGCTCAAGACACAGTTAAAAACCACAATGACTTCAGGACCCTTTTGCTTGCTGGAAGACAGTACATAGGTTAAGAGAAGTATCTAAAAGAAGTTTGTTGCTTGTTCACATCATAGTTTCCTGTCCACATGGTGAACTGTCTTGATTATTCTGGAAAATCAGATTTTCCTTCAGGCATACAGAAATATAACAGACAAGGATTTGGGGCTATGCTTGTTAGTCTTGGAGTTCTTTAAGACATGTTTCACTTATTCCAACATACTGCAGGGTCCTGAGGTTCATCTGATGTAGCATAAGACTGAGAGTCATGCATTGCAGCCCTGTCACAACTGAATTAGGTCAAACTTTCTTTAGGAAGCTTAAAATCCAGCAGTACTTTTCACATGAATGTGACTGGTCTAGGAACACTCACAAATGTTAAAAGAGAGAAAAGAAATGTAAGATTAGACTAATGCAGTCATTTGATGCTGCATAAAGTGTTATTTTACATACAAAGTGTTTCTTACAAGTTAAATGTTAAAGAGATATTTGATAATTTCAACTATTACTGAAAATAATGAAGACCAGTTTTAATGTTGTAGGTTAAACAAATAACTACCTTTCATTTAAGACAGTTTTCAGATGTGGACTAGGCCTTTTTATGGAGCCAGAAAGCTGAAACACATCTGGTTTCTGCCCAGAAGTACCTGCTTTAATATTAAATCTCTGTTTCTAACAGACATACCTAGCTAAAACTTTAAAACTGGTATGTTGCTCATATATATAATAAAAAACAAATAGCAAAACCACTGTCACATGAGACAACAATAAATAAATTATCCATCTACAAAGCAGAAATTAATTTAGTTGTGATGAACACCTTCCTCTCTTATCTTTGTTCTGAAAGACATTAAGTCTTGCAGGAGAGGCCTGGCTGGACTCTGAAATGAAAGATACCATCTGTTGACATCTACAGCCTGATGGAGAAGGTAACTGTCAAACAATCAAGTTGAAATCCATTTTATTTCCAAATATAAAATTATAACATTAATTCCAGCTGTGCAGCCGAGGTAACCACGGTAACAAATGGAGCTCAGTGTCCACATGAGAAGCTCAGTAGCACACTGTACATATGGGGGGAAAAAAAAAAAAAAAAAAAAAGAAGGCTTCCCCAGACTCTTAAAAGAGGAAAAAGAGGGAAGTGACAGCAGAACAGGCTTTTACAGGAAAAAAAAAAAAAAACTGAGCAGAGCCCTGAGTTGCAACTGAGTTTTGGAGAGGTTCAAAATCAAACATGAGTTATCCTCACTTTTAATATTGCATGAATACAGGCAGCAGATTGGTTGGTTTTTTTTTTCTTTCTTCGTTTGCTCAAATTTTATTTATTTAAAGTAACAGAGTTTATGTATAATGTTAATGTATAACCCACTAGTTTTCCTGGTTGCAATTGTGTTGGCGATGTTGACAGAAGTGTGAGAAGAATTTATGAGTTTTTTTCTTACACTAAGTTTGCATTCCAGCTTAGTGGTTTAATTTCTCAAGTTCAAAGGAAATCATTTCACTATTCACATCTGCATTTCCCCTTCCCTGAGTCTTTCGCATCAAGTTGCCGGGCCACTTCAGCATGCCATCTCACAATCTCTGCCTAGGATTCACTCTTCACTGGGAGGGAAATGTCTCTCTATCTTACCCTGAACACCTTGAGATGAGAAGAAGAGAAAATCAGAGAATCATAGGGTATAACAGATATTCTGAAATATCAGGACTTTATTACGGTTTTAAAAACCAGCATCATTTTCTTGACATTCAGCTGTTTTGCCTGCCCTGCTAGAGGAAATCTGGGGAATGCTGGTAATTTTGAGTCAGCTTTAAACTTTGCCAATTTTCTTATCTACCCAACAAAATCTTAGCATTTGCATTAAACTGCAAGTTCTCCTTGTGAATAAATAAATAAATAAATAAATAAATTAATAATGTATACACGCATAAGGCAAAAAGAAAAACATTTTTTGTGCTTTTTTTTTTTTCTGTCGTCCACAGGAGAAACCGATAGATTGCATAAATGTAGAATGCTTCTTCCACACATAGCCTTACACTTACTTTTCCTCAACACTGGCTTGCACCTGTGTTAGATTCAGTGAAAACTCCAGGCTGCTACCCTGCCCCTCCCTTTCCTTAAAGCTAGTGAAAATATTCCAGCTGAGATTTACTTTAAAGGTGTGTCCTTTTTCATAAAAAGTTGCAGAAATCTTAGGCAAACAGAAGAACAGCAGGCAGGAGGAATTCTTCAGCTAGCCAATGTTCCATATTTTATTTTCCAACAGAGTATCTTAACAATCACCCATTGCGTTGGAAAGCCACATGATGATAATATAAATTCACTGATGCAAGCCAAAGAACTACAAACCTTTCTAAATCAACATAAACATATCCCCAAATCTGTGTATAGACCCGCCAACATGCATTTCCTCTGTTTTCCTAGGAGCCTTGCCCAAGGCTGGTTGTGCTCAGATCCACGGGTGAGTGTGAAAGATCACAGAAGAGCTGGGGTTCATGGCTGCATAGCACTAACCACCCTCTGCAGCCAGCGTCTTCTTCCTTACCTAATGTCAACCGAACCATTTCTCCAAAGGTACATTCATACTGGCATATGGAAAGGGAATGCCATCGGTACATGTTGTGTGGATACGCAACACAGAGTTTATGGTGGATTCTTCAGAAACTGCTAATCCTGTTCTCAGAGTTATTCTGGTCTGTGAATTTCTATTATTGCAGAGGGACTTGTCTGGAGACACAAGACAGTGTGTGCTGCTGACAAGCACCCCAGGGTTCGGGATTCAGAAGTCCAGCCTTGGGTCTGTGATAAACCTAGATTCATGCTGTACTGAGAAAGTCATTGTATGCTTCTCTGCTTCCACATCTTGATCAGTTAAGTGGAGGGGTTAACAAAAGTGGATTAATAATTAGTTATTCAGGCACAAAAGATTAAATATGGGATGCGATTTGTACATCCTAAAGATTGTTTTGTGCAGCACAGAGTACCCATATTATAGAAACTAAACCACTCAGTGCAGTTCAACTTCATTTCGTGTGCTTAAGCATTTTTATGAAAGTGCTCTTACAACACATCCTGTTCCCTATGGAAATAAGAGAGCTAAACCGATTATCTATATAACATGCATAGCCATCATTTGCATTCTGCATCCCACTTTCTTCTTTAAACTCTACTTTCCTATCACAAGAGGTTGTCTGAACAATACCTGTTTTGATATTATCAGAGAAAGTAAACAAATAAGCAATCAAATTAGGTAATTAAAAGGATCAACACAGTAGTTTTGTGGATGACCCATAACACAACACATTTTTCAGAAAGAAGAGACTGAAAATATTTGGTGTCTTGAGCTGAACTCATAAAAAAATGGTTGATTCATTTTATATTGAGTATTACATCTTGTACGAAGGGAATCAGGGAATGATAATTTTAATTCGTTTTTAAAAATGCAGGATTTTCTTGAGGCAGATCTGAATTTCACTAAAGCTAATACTTTTCCTAAAGACAGAACTTTCTTAAATTCTCTGTGTTTTCAGATGGAGATGTACAAAACCTAGATTACACTAAGAACTCTATTGCTGTTGCCTTGTGTTACTACAGGAGCATTTTTTTTCCAAAACTAACATGGGAGTACCGTTTCTTCATAAAATCATCTTTAATCCTCCAAACAAAATGTGTATATTAAAAGATTAAAAACAAAATTTCTAGTGTCAGACAAGAAAGCCTATCTGGGTTGCTCTCTCATTTGACCCTGGAGAGTTAAATTCTGTCATCACTTGTGAACGGAGCCAGACCTTTGGATCACACACTTTTTTTTTCCCATAACCAGAATGAAATTCAGTACCTTAGATAGGCAGCATGAGCCACCCTCAATATTTCATTTTTATTCCTTAATTTTAAAATCAGAAATTAATTTGCAAGGCACTTCTCATCTCATTTGGATAACACATACAAAATTTATCCTTCATGTAACTCAGCTGACCACAATGGAATGAAAGCAGAGAGAAGCCTGGACGAAGATTTAAGATAGATAAGCAATGTCAGGTGAAATATTGTGTATTATTGGCACTCACTTAGAGACTTCCATATCCAGACCTCCATAAAGTAGCACTTTCTACAGATTGTTGTTCAGTAGCAAGAGAAGGCTGCTGTACATGGCTGAGACAAGCAGGGACACTGTCCCAACCCACCACCACCATGCAGAATGGCTGACACTAGGTGGGGGGCATCCCTCAGGAAATGCCAGAGTGAAGATGCCTTATTGCTTCTCTCTTCTCAAGGCAATGGTCTGAGAGGACATTTTACTACCATAATATTAATGGATTTTTTTTTTCATTTACACTTCAAATTAATATGTGGTGACAGAACACCCTAATGCAATAATTAAAAAATTAAGATGCTGCTCAGTCTAAGCAAGCATTTAATAAGAGAATGAGTCCTATATTTATTAACATCTGAAAAATAATTCTGTATACTAACTATGGGTACTTACTTGTTCCTGTATAAAGTAAACTGCTTTTGTATGTTTTTAAGAACTTTCCCGTACATTGCAGAAATATTTTGTGGTCATGGATGACATGGAAAAGACAAGCTTGTGATCAAGCAAAAGGCATCTGATTCACTCTGCATATGTGGTAATAAAGGTTATTGAGATTGTTTTTATGTACTTAATAGTGTGTCAGAATTTGTGGCCTCAATGATTTCCATGTTATATTTCTGTTTCATCTTTAATAATCAAAATCTTAGAGTAAAATATCATTATGAGAGAGCAACTGTGTAATGTCCGTGTTAGGCATATAAATATTTACACCAGTTTTTTTACATTTGTGGATTCTTCTGATTAAATGATTAAAGAGGAATGAGGTATAATTACAGTTTGAAAATGGTTTATTCTTCAGCTTCAGTGGAGCCTAGTCACAGCCTTGAGGATGCTTTTGGCACTGTAGTTAATGTTGAATGAAACCCCAAGAGAGAAAAATAGATGGTGCTGATGAAAATACAGGTGTTCTGCATCAAAAATCATTTGACAGAAGAGGACAAACAGTTGTATTGGCAACAGCGATCCACCACAGAATATTCTGTGTAAAAATACTGTAAATCTGGAAGTGCCTTATTGCACAAAGAAATACATCCAACATTTCTCCTGATGTTTCTGTTTTGTCCATAATTTATTTTCAAACTGCCCCCCCCCCTTTTTTTTTTCCACAGCAATCTTAGATCCTTTCCCATGCCATTCCTAAAATGACTTAGGATGGCTAATGTAACATCAAAAGAGAGCTAAAAATGTTGGATTAACGACAGTTGCTAGGTGCACCAGATGGAAAGGCCAGACCAGTAAGCTCAAACAAACATCTCAAGCCACGCAGAACACTAGCCGTCACTAGAAGTTGTGAGCAAAGTGACAAGAGGCAAGTGGTGCATTGTGAAGAGAAGGATATTTTGTGAGCAGACTGTGCCGGGCGGTCTCCACTTCTCCAGAGACATACTGTAGACATGGAGGGTCTTGGGTTTTGTCCTCATGCACGGGCAGGGCAGGATGGGAGCAGGGTCCAGCTCAGCTGGGACACAGACCAGGAGTGATGGCCAGGGAGACCACTGAGGGTTCTTCTCTAGCTAGGAGAAAGACTGCAGGAGCTGAGCCAAATGGAGCAATAAGAAAATGAAGTATCAGGTGGGGACAGAGAGGTGAGTAGATAGAAAAGTCCCCCATGAAGGTGCCAAATAGGCAAGATTACCTGCTTCAGACCTAAAATGAGCTACCTCATAGCTTGAGACAAAGGAAGAGCATACTGGCTAACAATAAAAGTAAAATCAAATTAAAGTAAAATAATAATAATAATAACAATAATAATAATAATAATAATAATAATAATAATAACAAACACAATGAAATTAAAAAAAAAAGTAAAACAAACAAACAAAATGAAACAAAACACAGAGAGACCTAGACGTACGCTCTGTTTAAAACCATTGTAGCCTGGACAGAGTTTACCACACAGCAAAACACAGGGGATGCTGTTTGTCAAAGTACAAATGAAACTACATGCTTTCTTGTTAAAAGAGCACCTCTGGAAGAAGGGACCTTTCATTCCATGGGTAATCAGAGCTTTTCTAGAGGAGGGCAAGCATCTTCTCACTCTCACATTGTCTCAGATAGGGCTGTGCTCTACCTCCTTCCAAAAGTATACATCAATATCTACAAGATTTGCCTTACTCATTGACTTAGACTACCATGGCTACACCATTTTTGCGGTTTACTTTCTTTGATATTTTCAGGAATCATAAATTTTTTGTGCATGAGGAAGCTATTATCAGTGCATTACACTGAAATAAAAATAAGAGAGTGGATGCTAATTGTGAAATAATGCATGCAGCTTTCTGAATTTAATGAAATTTCTTGCAGAGACAGAAAAATGAGCCAAACTACATGAATAAAATGTATTGATTGAGGAACGGACTGCTAATACAACCCTGATTTCATGTTTAACCTTCAACTCTATATAATGCACTTAAGGTTTGGGTCCACTTAAGAGTTAATTATACCTACAAACTCCACTTTATGATTTTCATTCAGAGAAATGTTCTAAAAGTCATGCGAGAGGTAGCAATTCTTGCTATTTACAACCGGTTTAAAAATAAATTTGTAAAATTTTGAATTCCATCCTTGCATACATGTTCATACTCTTTATGCTGAGGCAAAGTTTTAAGCCCAGTTTAATGTTAGGCCAAAGGGGACTCTACCATGAATATGCTGCATTACTGTCTACACACATCCCAAATTATATTATGAAATCTTTTTAAATTGGTATGAGACGGAGCTATAAGACTGAGTTAATCTGTACAGTTTAAGTGTTCCATAATATAAACATGTTCATATTATCCACAGTAAAAGCTCAATAATTTCAGTAAAAGGAGCCAAGTTCTCAAAGGGTTTCTATAGCTGCACCTGCAATATTTTAAGACATATGTTTGTACTTTGGGGAAAAAGCCTGAATAGTCAGATATATATGTGTCTGTGTGTGTGTGAGTATATTTTCATTTACATAGAAACAGCAGGTTGTTATACTCCCACCAAGAAAATTAACATGAACATTTCAAAATTCAAACCAGAATCATTCCTTTTATTACTAAATAGCAGAGGGTTTTACTAGTACGAATAAGAGCAGTGTAGAGTTTGCGTACTGACATCTACGTGGTACTGGGACATCCATAATTACAGAAACTGGGAGGCTGGGGGCTGGGGGGGGGTGGGGGGGGGGCAGAGCAGAGAGGTCTCTGGTCCAACCCTCTACTCAGTCAGACCCTGCAGCTTCACAGGTGGGGATATCATAAACTGCCCACGCAGCTTGTCCCCAGACCACCATCATGGAAAGAAGGATTTCCCTAATATACGACAATAATTTCTCCAACTGGGCCATTAAGTGATTGTGGACAGCTGTAACATTTCTCCTTATCCTTTGCTTCTTAAAGTAGAGAAGACTTCAGTGGGATCTAGTAGCATAAAAAAAAAGGACTGGAGATCTGTCTTATTCTAATTTTTTCTGTCTTTCTAACACAGTAATATGACCATGGAAAAAGCTAAAAGCCCCAAAGTCAGGTATGAACTTCTCCTGTGGAAACCTTCTGTATCAGTTGCCATCTGCATGGCAAATGTGGTAGGTGATATGTCACAACCACACATGCAACTTTTTAGTGGGCATATGTGAGCATGACCGTTGTCAACCAAAAGATAATTTATTTTTTCGTAACTAAGATGGTGATGAAAGACACACATCTCCACTAATATTTTTGCACTTAATATCAATTATTTTTTTTCTTACAAGAGTCTGGCATGCACCATTACAGAACATCTTGAAGTTCATTAGCTTGTGGTTTTTTTTGTTTTTTTTTTTTTAAAGTCTGATTTACAAATATGTGTGATATGCCAACTTACAGGAAAAAGATAATGCCAAAACAGGCTTCAGAATGGAGGAAAAGGTTTACAGAGAGTACATTTTTCTTTATTGAATGTAATGAGGAGACAGAAGAGCAGAATATGATCAGAGAAAACCATAGAGAAAGGCAGAAAGGAAAATCTCTATTTTTTTCACTTAATGAAAAGTCATATAATCTCCTTGCTCCTTCATCACTAAAGCACTATAAGAGGTAGACAGGAACACAAAGAAGGCAATAAGATAGCTGTACTTGTGGTCCCCGGTGGGACAGAGAGCAGAAGCATTACTATTAAGACTGACCTGTTAAATCTAGCCATGGGTAGCAACAGTCCAGAATGTCAGAATGTTTAATTAGATAACATATGAATCTGACAGCCTTCTGGGCTTCCTTTGTCTTAAAAACCTTGATTCTTTTCCCAGGTTCAGGACTGCTAAGCATGTTGCACAAATACAGAACATATATTAATTCTTACTAATTTTAAGTGAATCCTCTCACAATAACACTCCTCACAGCAATTCTCAGCAGTGGGAGAAATCTGCTGTGCAAAAGGTGTTGAGACGTATTCACATCTATGAAGATGTGCTGGCAGGGTCTGTAGCTGATGGCATGCATCAGCTGTAATGGCCAGAGCTTCTTACAGGCAAAAACTAAACGAAAGAGGAGACAGATAGACAGACAAACATAAACAAAAATGACGGGGGTGTCCTCAGAATAACGTCCCCCAGGGTACAGTTGTCCTCTCCCATGCAGCAGATGATCCCCCTCAAAGCGCATGCCTATACTAACACCACAGTTTTCCATCAGGACCTGCGTGAAGTCCCTGCAAGTTGTGTCACCCTAGGCTGCTGTTACTGGTGACAGAAGCACACACTGCTGGGGCCAGGTACTGCACGCCTGGCCGGCTGTGCAGCTTTGTGCGGGCACAGTACTGAGTCTCCAAATGAACATCAGATCTGCGACCGCAGGGCTGGGAAAGGGAGCGGGAGGGGGAGTGGAAGGGCGAATCTCATGTCAGCAGCAGTCGCTTCCCATGAGAACCTGCCTTGACAACAGCACAGGGGTGGGCACATGCAAAGCCATGCGATCAGCAGCACAAGCACGGCAGTGTGGGAACAAGAAAGGAAAAATACCCTGGCAGAGGCCCTGGGAAACACTGTCCCACAGCCTGGGTGAAAGGGGCTGGAGCTGTGAGGGGAAAGCAGCCATGAGCTGGCAGGTAAGCAGCCCTTAGCATTACAAAGCCCATGGCAGTGTGCAGCAGAGCAGCACCAGTGTCAGAGGGGAGAGGAGATGGTTATGCCATAAAAACCCACATCTGTCTCTCTTCGGCACACAGGGAATTCAGTGAGGAGCAATGGGTCCCTGAGCCTATAAACTGCTTCTGGCTTGAGCCTTATCATTTCTCTGCTTTAATTCAAATATCATAGCAGTGGTTTCCATTGTTCCATCAGACTAGATAAGCTGATTAGCAGAATGTCAGTACATAGTGACTATTGATACCACTCCACAGCAATGCTAAGCTATCACAAATACTTGCACAGCCTGCGATCCCAGACTCTTGTTTGTAGGCTGTCTTTTAGGCATATAATGCACCTTGCTGTACAAGTCTGTTCTGGGTCTAGGTCATTTCTGGAAAAAAAAAAAAAAAAAGGAGAAAGGAACAACAACAAAACAAAAGATAAATACTGTGGACACAACAATCAAAACAAAGGAGAAAAGATGGAAAAATGAACCATGAAAAGAAAAATTCAATTAATTCCATAATCTAACATAAACAGGGGAAGCTGAATAGTGACATGCATGGCTAACCTGAATAGCTGGAAGCTTTTTGATGAGAAAATAAATCTTACTTCAAAACATTTTCCCCCTGAATCTCCCCTGTATTTACTTGAAGCCAATGTATGTGTGACAGAAAAAGAAAAAATCAAGAAAGGCAGTTAATCAATATCAATGATACATGACAAATGAGAGTTGAACTGAACAGAGAAAAGTTTCCTGCACCAACAAAGAGATTAAATCAGGGATGCCAGAGGTTTCGTGTTTGGCAGATAGTTTCATGAATCTGATGATACTCCAATCTGAGCAAATGAGTCCTCAAAAGAGCAGGTGTAGTTCATGCTGCATGCAAGCACCGAGAGCCAAAGTTACTACCAGTATCCTGCAGCCTTGAAAGGAAAGCAGAGAGACTGAGAGAAAGATAAGGGGTGCTAGATCCTGCCAGGAGTGGGTCTGGTCAGTACTTGTCAGACTAAAGGGGATGAGGTTAAAAAAAAAAGGTAGTCCCAAAAGTAAAAAAGTTAAAATGTACTGGGGGCTTTCAGGGATCAGATTTATGACTGCTAAGCAAAGGTGTAGGAGGGCCAAAAGTATTCTTAGAATAGAATTTATATCACAAGACACACAGGCATATGATGGACTAAGTATTTGTGTCTTTGGAAATCTACCAAACTGCATCAATTTTTGCTCTGTCTTGTGGGCAGTATGTTAGTATTTGAATAGTACCTCTTGTCTGCAGAAAAGAACACATTTTAAAATGTTTATATGGTAATGACTACATGTCTGACAGTTCTCTCCTAGTTAAAGCAACCATCAAAATTGCTGCTGCAACAAATAGAAAACCAGTAATTGAAAAGCAAAAATGTATAATTTACAAATTGAGAAGTTACAAAGCACCATATGCCAAAAAAATGTCCTTCTCATAGGAAGGTTTCTTTGAAAATGCCATCACTTGATCAGGTCCTGGTAGTGCTAAACATGTGAATTTGCCTGGAGATCTCCAGGCCACCAGCATTGCAGGGCAGCAAAGCTAGGTCTTGAGGTAAACATGGTCTGCTGCTCTTGGCTCTAGGCTGTGTTTGAGAGCATTTATAATACAGTGTTGCCTGCTGGGTTAAACATGTGCTTAGATTGTGAAGTAATGGGTTTGAAGGACGTACTTTTGTAAGCAGCTGCTGTCGGGCTGACTCAAGATTTTTCTCTCCTTACTGTGCCACTCTTTTCAGGTCAAAGTTTCCAGGCCTCAGCATGGAGAAGTCTCTTCTTTTTAAACAGAGTCCATTTCAACAAGTTTTCATAAAGCTTTGACTGTCTTGTGTCCTACTAAGAGAGGCAAGCCTCTGCTCAGAGCACTGTCACAACAAATTGCAATGTCCAGGGTCTGTAAATATTTGATAGTGCCTCAGCATTAAGAAAACAGGTATGCAATCTTCAGCTGTCTCCTTTTATATTACACAATGCGATGTATGTGTTGTCATCCAGAGGTTTTCTTATAGCCAGACTCAGTGTGTACACACAGCAGCAGATGCTACAATAATCTGTTATGGAAAATACCGCTGAGTGGGCTAACCAAAAATCTGCAAATCTGTATTAAAGACAGGGGGAAGGAGAGGAGAGAGATGAGAAAGAAATCAGCAAGAATTGGTAGATTTGTTCACAGATTACAAAGAGGAACCGCAGGCAGTGTAAGTGCTGGGGGAATCACTTTCACAGCTATCGAACCCGAATTATGCAGAAGTGATTACAAAATAATCACAACAACCCAACAACATCCTTGTGCCATTTTTTAAAGCAACATCCAGCCACGACCTCAGAGTGTGCAATCTTTGCAAAGGGAAGCTCATCAAGCCCCGAAGGACTCACTTAACAAGGACTGACGGCTTAAATGAATTAGCGTATCCAGAGGCAGCCAAGTAATTAGTGCAATTGATAGGGACGCTGCTGCTGCTGCTGCTGCAGGAGGAGTAGCCCAGCAGCTGGGTGTGAAGGCTGGTTTTGGAAAGACCTTAGTGCCCATGAGCCCAGGGCAGTAGGAAGTCTCCCTCCGGGTAAGGTGCCTGGATGTTGAGCCGCCCCGTTGTGAGCCGCCTGCTGACACCGCCAGCCTTCCTTGCCTCCGTGAGGGCCCCAACACCACCTCCTGGACCCCGACACTGCCCCCAGGACCCTGCCACTTCCCCCAGGACCCCGACACCACCTCGCCCTTGGCTCCGCTCCCACAGCTGTGATTGGTGACTCACCTGCAAGAAGTGCAAGGCGATGATCTTTTACACGGCCAAAATGCTGTCTGCACTGGCAGAATGAAATGCCAAGCTGTTTAAATCTTTCTTAAGAAGTTAAACATCTAACCCTATTTTGCATGCTTCCCTTTTTATACAGACATGAGGGTGGCAAATAAGCCAGAATCCAATAGGTTTGATTTCTTTGCATTTTTTCACAGGGCAAAAGCAATTAAAAGAGTAAGTGTGAGCTATACTGAACGTGTTGGTTGTACAGAGGTGAGACTTAGGAACCAGCACTGACCACAGACTCACAACAGGACATGGAAGAGGCTTTCAAGTGTCACTGACAGCCAAGAAGCAATGCTGGGGTCGAGATGGTTATGAATTTGATTTTGCCATCCTGGTCCCGCTGACCACAGAAGTTATTGGTGGGGGCAAGGGAGGGCTCTGCCAGGCCAGTGAAGCCACATGGCAAAATCTGTCAATCTTCTGAAAGCAACAAGGGTGAAAGCAAAAACAGAATTGAAAATAGATGATGTTCTCACGCCATCACAGGGCATCCATCCCTGTTTGCATCAGCTGTCGTGTTCATCAAAATCAAAGGCATAGAAAAGGTCAGGGAAACAGAACTATTGCAACTCTTCCTGTGGGTATGGTGGGTGGCACAGTAACAATAATTACCGAGAGATCACTGCTGTGTGGCTCATGGTTTTTATGTGCAGGTAGGCCTGCTATTTAAGGCATCATGAAAAAAATACTTGCCTGTTTAGAGGGATCCTATTGACAGCAGCTAGTAGGACAGCCTGTCAGCTAGGTGGTAGGTAATCTTGCCATAAATTTTTGACTATAAACAGTACATAGCTATTGTTATTGTTAGGTATTTTACATGCCCATGGGGTTGGAAATAACTCTTGTATTAGCTGTTTCCAGCACTGGCATCAGATGTCTGTAAACCACAACAAGCCTCACACTCCCAGAAGCCTTTCGGTATAAGCATCACAACCAACATCAGCTGTTTAAATATATGGAACAGGTCTCAAGTGCTGCAAATTGCAAATAATAGGCATAGAGCATTATAGCACCCCTTGGTACCCACGTTTATGGTCCTGCGGCCTAATGCACACATAGCTGGTGCCTGTGTTGCTGCTTTGTAACAACAACATATTTAATCCCAGAGAGGAAGGGAAAGGAGAGGGTCATTCTTGGAAGACAAACTGGTTTTCTTCAGAGATACCTGCAGCTATCAAAAACAAATGGAGATATCCTAAATAAGCTTTCCCAACTGCGGAGCTCCAAGTAACCATTTTACTGGCTTCTGAGATACGCATGATCCATGAGGAATACAAATACCTCCTTTAGATAAAATGGCAGCTGAGAGGTTTGAAAATAATCCACTCAGTGCAGAAAAAAGGGTGGCATTTAGTAGCCTACATTATTATATTTTCTGTATCCTTACCTCATATTTTTTCATTATTAATAGCTACCTCTACACACAGACATACCTGGGAGAATGAACAATTTATCCTTTAGGGAATAATACCAGCAATTTAAGCTGCTTCACATGCAATGTCTCTTTCTACCCTTTGACTGTCACATTCCAAGTAGGAGCCAAATGAGTGGAATTAACACAGGCAGCTAGCAGCAGCAGCTCTGCTTCCCACTGTAGGCAGGTGGTGCTCAGCTCACATCAGCTGGCAGAGGGGCCTGGCCTGGCCACTGGTCCCACAGTGCCAAACCTGCTGGTTGGTGTACCTTCAGGGCTAGGGACACTTCCACCAGCTGTCCTGCCAGCACTATAGATGCCCCCTTTTCTCAAACGGAAGCCAAAAGGAAGCCGAGCCTGGCTGAGGCTCACTGCATGGGCTTGGCTCCTGGTGGACAGTGAGGATGGGACACCTGTCTGTCCGGGCCTCCCTCAGGTTTAATTGCAGTAGAAATGGGTTCGATGCTTTTGTCCTGTGTGGGTGTCAAGGTACAGAGCAGCAGGTTGTGTTTTCAGTGGTTTGCATGCATCAGTGAGGTCTGGGAGTTTTGAAGAGGGTTTTGTGTTATCTTCTGACAGAGCAGCTGCTGTAAAGTCTTTGTTAAAATGCCTGCACCAGGGATTGAACTGCAGAAAATTACATTACCCACAGAAAAAGAGCCTGAGCCTCTATTTAGCTAATTTCCCCTATTAAAAAAAGGAAGGAGGTGTTACTTTTTGTGTTTTTACCTTTTTTTTTTAGAATTATTAATTCCATGAAGTGTTTTTTCTCACTGGCATCCAGCCACTTAGCCATGATGATGAGGTAGTGATTAAAATGGAGAATAAGTAATTCCTGTATATATAAACCTGTGGCTTATGGACAGATGCTCAGGGAAAATGCTATACTTTTTTTCCATCCTCAAGTGGCCCAATTAGCAGATAGAGTTCTCAGTAAGGTCACAGTGCCCTCTACTGAAATGTAAAGTCCCAAGTGAAAAAAATAAACAACTTCAGAAGAAAAAAAAAAGTGTAACAATAATATTTAATATATATATATGTATGTATATATATATATTGTTAAATGTCATTTGGGGTCTTAGGCCTTCCCTTTACAGTAATTTAGTTGGGAACCATTTTGATTCCAACCTTGTTGCTCTGATATGTAAATTGTGCATCATTGCTCTCAATAAAAACCTCAGAAAGCATTGCTCACATTACTGATGCAGAAATAAAGGGTGGAAATGAGGAGAAGTGTTTTTATTTTACAGATAGAGCAAAGAAACTGTAAAGTGGTGGCAGTCTTTCAAAATAGGCAATAGAATTTACGAACACTTGATTTTTATCTGTTTTCTGTATATCTGTGGTGAGTTAAGGTTTAATTCTGTCTGCATTGGCAGAAGAATGGTTAATAATAAGAATCATTTTGCTGACTGCCTTTTTTCTTAATGGGTGTGGGAAACCACAATGACTAAGAAGAAGAGAGAGAAGAACATCTAATGGATGTTTAAGGCTGAACTACTGTTGACTAATGAACTTTAGATATTTGACATCTGGAGAAAAACTGGTCTGGGAGGAAGAACTCGAGCAGGCGAGGAAGAAAGAGCTCACGTGACAAAGATGGGAACACTTCCTTCTGATGTGCCGTGCCAGGAAATGCATGGGGCCTTAGCCCCTGTGCAGTATTTAGAGACATTACATAGGCATTGGTTTAGGAATAAACCACCCTGCAGGCAGAGGCCAAGGGTCAGCTACAGCTCGATTACTATTGCAATTATCATCTGGCACAAAATATCCCAGTGCAGTTACTGTCCTCTGTTTCTATCTGTACTTTTCAGGCTGGCACTGAGAGACTGAAGCTGTCTCCATTACCACGCAGATATGTTGTTTAGAGTCCACAGACTAATGGCTGCTGCTCTGGTGGAAGCATAACTTAAATATATATATATATATATAATTATAATAAAAAAAATGGAGTTCTGCCTCCCAACCAAGGTCAGTCTCTCCTAGTCTCCAATGCATTGTTGCCATAGCTTATCTAGGAGGCAGCAGCTTCTGAGGTTTTGCTGTTGTGTTTTTAATTACTGTGTAAAATGGCAGGAGGGAGATGGCAGAGCTATCTGAAAATGCCTTTGCTGGTTGATTAAATGACAGTTCTCAGTTGTTCTGAGAACCACCGTGACTTAGCCCCAGATTTTACTCCATAGCTAAGCTCCAGGTTTTTGTTTGAAGATGGACATCTGTTGGAGATTTTCAGGGGGGGACATCTGGAACAATACTCAAGACAGAGTAGGAGCTAAGAGACAAGTAAAATCTCTTCTTAAATTCCAGTTTTGTCTTTTAATCCTTCCTTCATTTCTCCAGTGCTCCCACCCAAGATACTCTTTTCATCTGTGCGCACAACAACCCACGCTTTACATTTCTTCATGCGAAGCTTGGCAGATAGCTCCAACTAAGTTCACCCAGAGGTTATTCTAATTCCCTCCAACAGGATTTCAATTTAGAGGCTCACATTAACCCATTAATTAAAGTGACCCCCTTTTTATTATAGCAGCTTCACCTTAATCAGTTATAGTGATGGCAAAACGTTCTTTGTTGCCTTGCCTGGCAGGGAGACCTTTTCAAGAGTCTGCAGTATCTGCTGGAGAGGTGCTAAGCAGTAAAGCAATACGAGATCCCTGCCTCTCTGGGTCCCAGCACACCTGAGTTGCAAACACCCTAGCAGTACCAGCTCCTCCGAGGCTGGATTCTTTCACTCTCTGCTGCAGGCTCTACCCCAGACTCAGAAAAAAACACCTTTTGCAAATGAGAACAAACCTAACATACCATGTGGAAATTAATGTTCCAAAAGGGCTCAAGAAAAGTTATGCTTCAGGAAGCTGAACTCCAAAATGTTCCACTTCAAAAAGATTTGGCTACAGACTCTCTTATTTCTGAGCTGTGCAGCCACATCCTTTCTATCACTGACTCCTGGCTTGCAGGTGTGACACCTCTGCTTTGCCTGTGGGTGCTAGTGAATGTTCCCTCTCTGTGTGATATGAGCTTGCAGGCTTTTTCTACATCTGTTGACAGGGCTTGCAAAATCAGTAGGGGTAGGTTTTGGTTTTGCACATCATAGTACTTCTTGCTTCATGAACATTAGCTAACTGGAGGCACAAAAATGTAACTTCCTTCAATTGAAACACTCTATAGCCGCATGCTAATCTTTTCTTGAACAATTTCTTAATAAGATAACTTCCCTTTTCTGATAATATCTGAGGGAAATTTATTTTGATAACAAATATATTCAGCTGCCTGCATTTGTTTTTCCATAGCTGGTACCTTTTGATCTGAGTATCTGTTAGGATGAGAACGTGCATTGCTCTCTCTCTGAATCAGAGGTGACAACCATGTTGAAAGCTGGAGTAATTGCTTCTCTGCAGCTCTGCAATAAATTATGCTGTGGCACGACAGAGGAAGGAAATCAGTAGCCTCTGTACTCATTTTGTTTGCTCTGCCACTGCCTTGGCCTAATACTCTCTGTTCCCTGTCTCCTTTTACGGAAGAGCTGTTTCCTGCATGGGAACCCACTCCTGTTTGTGACATACATTGTCTGAAAGAGAAAAATCACACCAGCACTTATGGACATTTCTTTCTTAAATCTGTCCTCTTTCATGATGAGTCAGCTCTCTTTCTGCATGGTCTGTGATTCCTGCACGTACTTTGGTACAGCCTCTATATATCATAGGATCTGGGTACCTCATTCCTAACACATGATGTATGTACATGTGGACTACATTTTCATGGTACCAGAAAAGGCTTTTCTTCTGGAAAAAAAAAAAAAAAAAAAAAAAAAAAAAAAAAAAAGCTGTACAATTTCATCCATACTAGTTTATCCACCAAATGAATAAGCTATACTACTGCAAATATATAAATGATAGGAAAGATAAAACCCACACTCCTCATTATCCCCTGGTACACTGGGAGAGAGAGAGTGTTGGGGTTTTTTTGTTTGTTTGTTTTTTGTCTGGAAAATCTCGATGGCTCTTTTGCATGTAGTTTGGTTCATTACTTTTATAAAGGGAATGATGAACTACAATAATTTGGTTTGCCGGAAGTAGAAGTTAAAGCCAAAGTTAACAGACCACAAAGAGAAAAGCAGAATTAAACACTCACTGTAGGTACATATTGCTAAATTAATTCTGCAAGAAGTCTCTAGAAAAACAAAACAAAAAAAAACACCTAGTACACATATTCAAACACTACTTAAGCTCATGTAGGTGATTAAGGTTAAATATTTATGGAATTATAAGTCTAAAAAAATGTGGATATGTCAATCTTGTAGTGACTTTCTTCAGAGCCCAAGGATTTGCCTGTACCTATGTTATTGTGTCTCTGAATAATGAGAAATATCATCTCATTTCATATGTTTGCAGGTATATTCTAGCAAACAGCATGCCACTGATCTGACCAAATTCAGCATTTCTTGACAGCATTTCTGAGCTTTCTTAATGTTTATAATCAACACTCAAAATGTTTGAGTGTCTTTTAGGTGTCTGGTTGGAATTTGGTTAACGATAGATGCAGATTCACCTCTTGTTTTTAGTGATTATAGGTTCCACCTGTGAGAGGGAATACATGATTTTGACTCAAGCTTACAGCACACTGCAGCCTATAACAGAGCATCTGCTTCCCTGTTAAGCTCTGTGCTGAGACTTCTGTCCTGGGACCCTCCAACAACATTCCTTAACAACTTCAGTATAGATTCCTGACAATCTGCGATGTCATTTACTTTTTCATAGATCCTGAATATCAGGCATTCACAGGCAAACATAGGAACCATTTGCACACACACACACAAAATATTTTTGCAGTTCTAAGATCTACTTTTGGATACGTATTTAATAGGTATTTACACACTCACATGTTATGCTAATATAGAAACTTTGCATTTGACTTAAGACCCTGTTTTCCTCCTTGCATAAGCAGTAACTGCTAGGTATATGCTTATTAGTGTGAACCTAATTTAACTTCATTTTAGAAACTGGCTTGTATGATACTATTAACAATGATGTCATGGAGTCTGTGTAGAACTGTCCTAGGGGAAAAAATAAGAGTACACAATGACTTAAGTGTGAAAGTAATGAAACTGAAGTATAATTAAAATTTAAAAATATACACCAAAAAAACAGATCATTATTCCTATAAAGAGTGGACATGAACATTTCTAAGTTTCATATTGGTACTTGTAATTGTACACGCTGAACCACAAAGCATTTAATCAGGCTTATTCGACAGAATACCTATAGAAGAACCTAAGCCCACCCTGACTTCCATTTCTGTTTGATACTCAGCAAGCAGCACCATACACAAAAATAGCAGTGGAGATCAACATTTTTACAGAAGGCTATGCCTTTAATTCCTTCAGTTTGACATGAGGAGTGTCCCCACACCTGAATCTTGTTTGCAAAAGCAATTTCCATGCATCTGTCCAATGTCAAACATGTTGCTAAACAGCAAAATTTAAAGAAAAGTTTATTTTGGATAATGGTTTTGTTAAAAGAATAAGATTTCACTTTGAAACTCAAGTGAGGCTGGATAGACTAAAAGGGTGGGAAAACAGGACAGGTATGAACTGCTGCCCAAGATGCTTTGGAAAAAGAACTATTGGAGAAAAATAATGGATGATTACTTAGAAAAATCCACACATGGAAAAACATTGGGAATATAAAAAATGGAATTTTTTAAAGGAATAAGATAATTAACCAGAGCAGCATCCCAAGCATAATGGCCTGAAAGGGAAGGAATAAGGAGAACCCTGTAGAAGATTTAGAAGATTTACTATTAAAAACAACATTGAAAGCAGAAATCTGCGGTGTGTACTACTCAGTGATGCTCCTCATAGAATAATTTCTCAGAAATAGAAATAATGAGACCACAGTTAAGCGTGGTGTTGTCTGCTATTACCGAAAACATGTGCCACAGTCATCATTTGCATCAGAGATGGAAGAACACTATTAGGTCATAGTTCACACCCTGCAGATGGAGTACAACTATCTTCTCCTGAAGAACCTCATAGATACTAAAAAGATGACATCACTGTCTGAGACCCATCTCTGAAAACTACTGATATTATAAAACATACCCTGAGCTGATCCTAGTGTGTCCATTGAAAATGTTACTGGAAATATGGCACACGAGAGAGTAATATTTCTGTTTCTGGCTCAGCATTATTACTTGTAAACTTCCACACACAAAAATAATCCTGAAATATCACTACATTTTTACGTTCCATTTAGAATAAATCATATATGAAGACAGGCCATTGTGTGTTCTAAGAACAGTTCATCAGGAAAAAAAAATAGAAAAAAAAAAAAGTGTATTCAGCTGCCCCACACCCCCCCCACACCCCCCCCCCTTCAACTTGGACAAAGATGAAACAAAGAATTCCTCTCCCAGGCTTGACAGTTCAGCCTGCTTTATATTTTTAAATACAATAGAACTCAGAAAACTGAAAGACTCAGCCTTTAAGGACAAAGATTAAACAGAACAGTTACCTTGAGATTTCTCCACAATCTGACTAAGCTAACTTCTAACTAGCACACCGCACGTGATAACCATGAACATTTCAAGAAAAGTGCAAGCCTCTCTCTGAATCTTTTGAGCATGGGCTGAGGGAAGGACACAAGAGCAGACAAGATATCATATCAAAAAAGGCTAGGCAGATCTTGGGAGATTCCCAGATTATCTTTATTGTATTCGAAGAGTGACTTTTTCAGCATTTCTTCAGAAAATCTTCACAATAGAAAAAAAAAATAATACTAAATACACAGGAGACGGACTTCTATGACTTTTCAGTCTCACCATTCCCAGTCATGTAAGTCAACTTCCAGACAACCTTTTTTTTTTTTTCATGAAGTTGTAATTGCTATAGAAAATTGTAGTACTCCCAGGCCAGACAATTAAAACCCTTTTAAATTTTTTCAAACTAAAGGTAGCCTTATATACTTCAACACTGTGTACTATTTTATAAGTTTAACCAACGAAAGACACGAGAGAAAAAAAAAAAAAACACCAGACAACAGAAAAGAAAAATACTCTTGTGAACTGTAAGAAGCACCAGAACCTTCCCAATGCGTATGACCAGAGAAGGTGAAAAAGTAATTACCAGAAAAAGCTCATATGTATGCAATTTTGAAGTTAGGCAATTACTGCTTTTCTTTGCGCTTGGTACATGTTTGGACACTGGGATACATATGTTAAAGCTTCACATCAAACAAATACAGCCATGACACACATTTTATCATCGTCTTTGACCAATGTGATATGATACAGTCATCATCAAACTTGGTGGACTGGGCTCTTCAGCCAGAGCTGTATGACTGTCCTCAGATGTACATCTATCCTACATAATGTGAAAAGTTGAGTGGAAGTGGAGGAAATCACCTCATAAGGTTTGCTCCAAACAGGAAAACTTATTTCCATGTCCTGACTAAGAAGTTATTTGGAGCCACAGCTGCCACTGCACTCCTACAATATGCAGAACTAAGTTGACCATTTCCTAAAGCATGTCCTTGACATCATCCCAATGCTTTAGGATCTACAGCCCCTCATGCGGTGGCCAGAGGGAATGTTTTACTGATAGCATACTTACTCTGATCGCTGCTCCAAGTTTATTTTTATTGTTGATGTTGTTTTCTGTTTGTTTTCAAAACCTTAGAAGAATTACAAGATAAAATGCAGACACTAGCCTGCAGAGCAAGAACATAGATGTGTTCTTACCTAGATGTGCCTTAAGATTTAACACATTATGTTTGAGCTTTAAACTACCCCTCCTTTCCTAGACTGGTGAATTTTGATATATTTTTTAAATTTTTTTACCTTTTTTTTTATTTTACTGCAAAAAGACACCATTTTAGTAAGGAATAGCAATATTGTCCATTCCTTGAAGAATTCAATTCCTATACAAATCCTTATCCTGGAGAAGACATTCCAATGCCTTTAGACCAAGTCTGAGGCACAGGTGCCGCAATTTTAAGATCTCTATGACTTTCAGGCATGAGGTGAAAATGGTGCAGCTCAGTCCTTGCAGGTTGTGGTAACTGGTACACTGGGAAAACAGAAGACAGGTGCATTGGTAATTTTGACTGTATAAAGCTTCAGCACTGCCCAGCCAGCCACTTCTGGAGACATGGCTCAAAGTAAGGTCAGCCACAGCTGTTCTTCTACAGATGAAGACTCCGCAGCATCTCTGGCAATTCTTATCAGTGGTTGACCATCCTTCACAATACATGTTTTTTCTTCTGTTTATATGGAATTTCCTGTACATCTGTATTTGCCCATTGCCTCTTCTTGTCACTGGGCATCATGAGAAGAGCCTGAGCCTGGCTCCATCTTTTCTCCCCCACCAGCTATTTATACACATGGTGAAGATGCCCCTCAGCCTTCCCTCCTGTAGGCTAGCATGGGTAACAACACTGCAGTGTATTACTTGGTTCAGAACATCCACGCTGAAAAGACTCTAAGCAAAGCAGATGAGACAGACTTTAAGCCCACAAACTTTGGAGACAGGCAAATAGGTTCAGTCACCACTAGCAGGTCCTTTTTGAGTATTTCCAACTCCTTGCTAAATGAAGGGTAGAACACACACAAACCACACAGGTCTGTCAGTGTTTGCCATAAAACAGTTCACAGTGCTCAGACAATGCACATTATATAAAGTTACTTGATACAAGAACAGAAGAGACCCAAGATTTTAAAGTCTTGTCAGATGTAAAAATTTATTTATGCTACTTATCAAATGTTTTAAATTACACAAAAGCTGGCACTTCAACTTCAGGTCCAATTGTCCATCAGTATGCTTTACATTGGAATAGCCTTGACATTTCCAAGTATAATTTTTACAAGATGGCTTAGAACAGCAGAATCTCATAAATAATGGCCAACTTCACAAGCCTGAAGGTCACTGTCTGATCAGTATTTCTTTGCCAAGCATTATCCACAGATCAGAACAGTGGAAGTCTTAAGACCATTGTAATCCCCAAACACTACCGCTACTGCACTCAGAGCACATAAATCACGTTGTCCTGCATTAGTAATACCAAACATTATAGCTAGTCTTAAAAATTTACCACATATTATCCCTAACATTTTTTTTACCTTTTTTTTAAAAAACATTATGACAGAACCGTGCATCAAAACAACTGTGAAATACATAACCATCCATTTGGCTTGGTTTTACAATAAAAAAATCAGTCATCTGTTTGTTAACTTCATCTCTTGTGTTGTGCTCCTTTCCCCTCCACTCTTACTTAGAAAAAAAAAAAAAAAAGGATTAGACCAGGCAGTTTAATTGTACTGAGGTAGCATATTTTAATTGAACAGAATAATAGGTGTGTTACTGTGCCTCCTCTCCGTTAAGGCACACAACACACACACAAGAAGAAAATCCCCAGTTTTTCAATGTCTTTGGAGAAGACAAGTGAAAGGTTCATTTCCAACATCCACTCCATTTTAAATTCAAAGCACAAAGAATGTCTGGATGGTAGATACATTATACCAGCTAGAATGAATGAGAACACATATGATGAGAAAGAATTATGTCAGTTTTATTAGAACTATAGTAACATTTCAGCTCCACGGCACACATTATTCCCTATTATGAAATGCATCTTTTTGAAATTAAATTTCAAAGACTAGGATCCTGAAAATGGGCATCTGTGTCTCAGTTCTTCTAAATGATTTTCACGCTCTCTGCAGAAAGGGTCCGATAATTGCAAACAAAACAAAAGAGATCAAACAGACCTAATACAAAATCAATAGGATTTATCAAAATGATTATATTAAAAAAATCAAAGTTAAGGCAAAACATATTGCATGACTGAATGAACTGAGAACACTTTCCACTCACTCAAAATTTAGAGCTGGGATAGCCTTAGAAATCATGTCAGGAGTAGAAGCTTAGCTTCATAACAAACCACGAGTAACAAATTTCTCAGCTTTGTCATTCTGGTTAAAAGCTTTAAAAGAAAAAGCTGAAATCACGCTGTACCCAGCCTTAATAGCCAGATGAACTGATGAAGTAACTCTTAACAGACTCCTGTGCATGTTGGGGTGAATAGTTAGCAGTGATCCCAAAGAACGGCAGTCATTTTCTGCTCTCTGTCATGCTGCTACATACACACAGCCTTGTTAAACTCTGTTGCACAGTACACAATCCCCAACCAGCCCCAGGCTGGATCTCCGAATCCCCCCTCTCCACCTTTTGGACAGCAAATCAAAAATTTTACTGCAGTTAAGACTCCTCGAGTCCAGCTGCATGCATAAAAGGAATTGTTTTGTTGTTTTTTTTTTAAACACCTTGGAAAGCAATTTGAGAATGTAGCTGAGCTTACTTGCTAAATAAACTGTCACGAAAACATGTATACAGCAGAGGGAAAATGCAAATAAACTAAGTTATAATGATCAATTCAAGCTGTTTAGGGAGACAAACATTAATCTTTCAAGTAATCCAAGATGCACTACCAACACCTGCTATCAAAAGTTTAAGGCTTTTATGAACACCCTCTTAAATACAAAAGGAGTATTAAACAAAAAAACCTGTTTACAGTAAATACAAACATCTGAAAAATCTCTGAAACCTGTTTATACAAATACTAATAAATTCTTTCATATTTTGTACAACTAGAAGGTGCACAGACTGGCATTCAAGCGGTCAATGCTGGCAAATGTCTGACAGACAATAACATGATTTACTTGGATAACAATATAGTTTAAAATGCCATAAATTAAAAATAAGTTAGTTCACATTTTCTTCCTCAGTTTTTATGTACATCTTAGTCTTTAATGAGCTCTTGTAGCCTTCTTCAGCAGCTCGAGGTCTTTCCGTCGGCTCTTGATTGCTCTGGCACAGCCATACTCTTCCAGTTGCAAAGGGATATACTTTTCTATCTGAACTAGCCCATGCCCAGCAGGACTGGTAAACAGCTTAATCCAGGATGGCTTAAAGGTGCCTCTGAAACCCAGAAAGGCCAAGCTTCCTGTGACAAAAACAGCTCAGTGTTACAAAAACAGCTCAAGTGCAATACACATCTGGGCAGGAGGGGAGCAGCACGCTCCTCCAAAATCCTCCCCTTGCCAATTACTCAGTATATTAAACCTGCCTCAGCACCACATGCACCTAACAGGCAAATAACAATTTAAAACTTTTTTTAATTGTTATTCGGTATTAAAGACTCTGACATTTATAAAACCTGCTCTCTCACAGAGGACTTGTGTCACAGCTCTGAAGGGATGAGAGCTGCCCCATGGTGTCCGTAGAAAGTGTCATCCCACAAAATACCAACAAAGCTTCTCATCTTTACCTTCACATTTTGTTACAACAGAAAATAATAGACTAGCACAAGGGATTGTTTAAAAATAGAATGCAATTTCCCCAGATTTGCTGTGTGAGACAAAATAAAGGCTTTAGAAAAAAAAGCCTGCAGCTTTCTCTGTAATCCAGGTACACAGAACTGCTAGTCACTTCCCTGCTTGCAATAAACTTTGCACAGTGCCCTCTGGGCAACGGGAAGTGACTTCTGCCCACATGAGAAACCCATCATGCAAACAAACATAGACCAAGGAGGTTCTAGGTAGTGTCAAAGAAACATGCAAAAATTTCACCAACCGTTGCTCTGAAGATAAGGTGGTTTGGCTGTCCCCAGGGACATTAAGATTTCTGATAAGTTATTAGGAATTTCTACGTCGCCTCTTGTGCTCAGTAGAACTACAGATCTGCATCAGAAACAGTACAGAGACAGCAGTGGTTATAACCGTGAAGTTTTTCCATATACTTTACAGCTAGCTGGCCTTATAGTCCACTTGCTTGAGAGTTCTCATGGTAAGGTTGTACATAGAGACAGACAAAATTCTCTGGAAAGTAGTACCTAGAAAAGCATCCACTAGAATATATATATATATATATATATTTATATATTTATATATATATATATATAAAACTTGTATATTTAACTCAAAATCCTTTAAATAACATTTCCAATTATTTTTGTATGAAAAAAAAATCAAGTGAAACTATTGACCCAAAACTGAAATATTAGAAACTAGACTCTTTTTCCTAACACTATCTTTTTATAATTTTTTAAAATGCCAAATAATTTTCACCCTGGATAGGGAGAAAAGTCATTCCCAGCTAGTTTGATATCTTGTCATACAGTTCATGTCAGTAGTGTTAAGCAACCTTATTAAAACAGAAGTTCTTCCTGTTTTAAGCGAAGAGGTGTTACAACATGATGTTTAGTTTCTTTTTGAACTGGAAGACAGGCAATGTTGGGAAATCTAAAGAGCTTCTTCGTTTTCTCAAATGAATTTGTCTCTTAAATTGCTCCTATATTTCTCCTTTTTCCTCAACTTTGATACATGTTTTGCCCACTTTCAGCGTTACTACATAACTATCATTAGTTAAATCCTTGCTAGAGAGGAGAACTACATCTTGCAGAACATATCAGAAATAAATGCTCATCACACGTACCTTTGTGGAATTCCCGATTTTAAATATCCACCTACACGCTTAATGTCCTCTCCAGAAAATAATTTATTTCCTGACACTGTGCCAACACAAGCATCAACTACAACAATAAGTATACCATTATCCTTGAAGGAAAACGTAGTGTCATTAACCTGAATGGGAGGAGAGGCAGGAGAGAAAAAACATTTTTCTTAAATTTACTATGAATTCATCAGCTGTTATACTGCAGTGTTAACCTACATCAGGTTAGCCACAAGTGTTCTAAATAGAAATGCTCTCCTCTCACTAGCAGTTCTCCATTTTTCCCCCACAAGCAGAAACTTTCAGCAGGACTTCTGAAATTGTATGGAAACCAGCTTTTACATGGAGACCAGTCAAATTTCAAGTGATTTACTACCTGCTTCAGAAAACTACCATTCAAATACCAAATCCACACTTGTTGGCAGTAGTGCAGTTAACTAGTCTCTGTGGCTGCATGGTTTCAGTGCTCTGTCCTCCTATGCTGCATTCTTACTGCTCTGGATACAGAGAACACATTCCTGTACAAGTTTGCAGCTGATAACATTATACTACTCGTGACATTCAGCTGTCTAAAGAACTCAAGAGTTTCACTGTTTCAACCAGGCTAGTGCACTGATGTTGCAGAACTTAAAGTCACAAATGAACTTAAAGCTTTGTGGTGTAAGCCTATCTACAAACGCTATCTTCAATCACATGCAAGTCTCCTTCAGCATCTGAACAGAAAAATCAAAGCGGATATTTTATACAGTTCTACATTACTAGATTTACCAGGACTATATCAGAACAAATACCAAAATCTTCAAAATGTCAATTACTAAAGAATTCATAGAATTCATAGAAGTTTAGCAAAACTGCTTAGGGACTTAAATGTCTCATCCTATTAAACCACTAATCTGTTAAGAATAAATTTGACGACGTGGATTTAACTAACAAGTGTTTTTGTGTTTGTTTGTGTTTTTTTTTCCTAAAACTGCCAACAATAAATGCATTGCCATCCAGGTTTCTACATGAATCTGAGCATTTAAAGTTTTTTCCTACCAGTACAATTTCTCTCCAGCTGCAAAGGATTTGAATACACAAAGGAGGACTTTGTAGCTTCCTTTTCTGAGGTTAAAACACAAGTTTTCTGATTGTTTTCCAGACCACGAACCAACACTTTTTATTCAGGTGAAGAAAAGTGAGCTCAGCATTATGCAAGGCTGAACAACTGTTGTAATAAAAGCTGCTACAGAGAAAGAAAGAAAGAAAAAAAGAATACTTACAAAAATAAATGCTTGCTGACCTCTGCTTAAGTCTTTTTTACCAGATGAATTAATCTGCACAAGGAGGTAGTTTTTGTGAGGATCACTGGTGAATACCATCTAGATATCAAACAAAACACTTTAATTACTCATATGCATATGTCATCAACACTTTATCATAACATAAATTTTGCAAGACAGCTTATGCTCCAAAGCACTGTGACAGTATTTGTGTTACTAGTAATGCTAACAAATACAGTGTTATATAAATAGTGTAATTTATTTTATTCTTTACTTTCAGTATTTTTCTCAGCTTGCATAGAGAAAATATAATTTCAAGTTTTTGCTAATAAGCAAAATCCCCTGCAAAAGAGAAGGCTGGCCAATAGTATGCCTTGAACTACAGGTCTCCACAGCAAAGCTTTCCTACATGTGAGCACAGATGATACAGAAGCTCAAGACGTCAGATCTGCCCGTGCCATGGAGACCCTTCTCCGAAGCACACAGAGCAAAACACAAATAAGTAGCAGCATTTTTCAAAGAGCAAAAATTGAAAACTCCATGCTACAGAGCCTCCCTGCCTTCTAGCGTACAAGAGATAAAAAATGTGACCATTGCAAATTCTGTGCTGAAAAACTGAAACTCTGCCTTAACGTGAGTAGAACGTAACACCAACTATATAGATGATGCAAGTTTTTGCCTATTGTATTTTACCTGAGTTGTGCCACACTTTGTACACGGTACAGTAGTTTTTACTGGCATCTGCTTTATGACAGTTGGTCCTTGGTAGTACTTTGGGTAAGCTTTTGCCATGCAGTTACTGACTCCTTTTGCTGGATCTTTGGTCACAATCTTGATCCTTTCACATCCCTGAGATGAGCAATAACTGTGACCATCCCTATTGTATTTGGCTTGAAGAAATAAAAACAGTAATCTACACAAAAAAGGTAGGGGGGAGGGAAGAATATAGAAAAATTACTAGAAAGATATGTATTTATGTTAAACCTCAGCAGCTATATTTCATGATTTTGAGAAGCAGAAAAACTACATTATTTACTTCTGAATCATTGTTCAAACTTTTTCAAAATATTTACAGCTTACTAGAGTTAAGAAGTCCCCACAGACATATCTGAAATCCCCACCAATTAAAAGAGATATCACTATGGATGCGTATGTCCAGAAAAGAACAGCCATTCCTCAAAATAGAGGCTTTCAGGAAAAAAAAAAGACAAACAAACAAACAAAAAAAATATACAGCATAAATGTTTTCCTTGATCATAGATATTTATAGATACCACTGGTAATTGTTTGGATATTCATCTTTATCTACCAGCAATGGATAATATAATTAGACTGTTGCATGCTAAGTGAATGCCTGGAAATGCAATTTAGTGTAGTGGTCATAAATGCTACCACTGCAAAGAAACTGACAATAATTCTTTTATATATTTAACTGTTATCACTGTAGCTGTTTCCAGCTACAGGTTTCCATATATGTCTTTCAAAAAGCTACATTCATCTGCCCATTTACCACAGATAACGGAACAAAGTATTTTATTAATCATTTGCTTATACATTAAGAATCAAAAATTTCAAACACACAAGTGATGTATGTAGGACTTATTTTGGAAAACATTGACCATATCCTTAAACCTGTCAGAAGGATCTCAGTAGGTTCCTGACAGAAATAATTTCGAAAGAGACTAGGAATTTTAAATACTATTCACATGGCTGAAAAGAGATTTCCAGAAATACATATTTTTCAAAACATTCTTGTAACAGAAAACTTCTCAGAAGTTGAACAAGAATGTATGAATTTTCTTTAAAGACTTTGAAGTTACTTCCTGCAAGGTACTTTTCTGCAGCCCCATTGATACCATGTTTTCTCCTGATGTGGGATAGGAAATATCTGTGGAACTGTGGTGCTCTTGGGAAAGTACTCCAGTGACAGCCATCTCTATTTTGGAGATTCAAAGTCACAAAGTATTCTTTCAAAGCACCTTTGGGCTCCTTTCTAACAGCTTTCCTCTAATACAGGTGTCTAAACTAGTTGCTATTACTGAAGTCAAACTGACCACTTTTAACATTAAACACCTTCCATTAGGGTCAAGTTATAAGGTGTTACCCAGTACTGTTGTCAAAATAAAACTTCTTGTCTGATCGATTCTTTTCGAGCTCCAGAATTGAAGATACAGGCACATAGCGCTCAATCTTGCTTGACAAAGCAGATGACTTCCTTTGAAAGGTTTCCAGTACTATAACAAAATCTGTATTTGGTTGATAACAAAGACCAACACGAATCCAGTCATTCCTGAAACAAAATAAATGTATAATTCACCACAGGAGCAGTTCACGTGACGATGTGCAGCATGCAGATCACTCAGAAAAACAAGTAACAAGAACACAAAAAGCTCCTACAACCCCAACTAGAACATCTTTCTTCCCTCCTCTACTTAAAGTGTTTCATTAAAATATTATAGTAACTTGGACACCCATAGGAAATATTTGATTTTATTCTTTAGACATTTAATTACTTTGTCTGACATCAAAAGCAAGATGCCCTAACTATTCAACTTCAGTTCTGATGAACTTCACTATTTGATGTATTTTCTCCTCCAAAGGATTTTCCTTAAAGACACCACATTGGATGTATTTTTAACTTTAGGTACAGGTTTTTTGCTTAATCTCCTGCTTTTCATACTTTAGTATTTGTAATTAAAAAAATAGTAATTTCAAGATCCAGTCTGACTGATAATTACAAACTCTCAACATGCTAATTCTACAGGACATTACTTAATTATTGCCTTATGGTTCAATGATATTAAAGAATGGAAACATACTTGTTGAAGTTGATGAGATACAGGTAAGTGACATTTGGAGCTTTTCCATTCCAATGTATTGTGTAGCCCTTTTGGAGCATCACTACTGGCTGGTATTGCTGAAAGACAGCTCTTTGATTAATACCTCTAAGAACCATGGGATTGGATGGGTACTCATCTCGTACAATAGTCATGGAAAGATTCTGTCCATTCCATGTTTGGACATAGACCTATGTAATATTAAAGAGGAGGAAAAGAAAGAGGGAAGGTTTAGATGTGGTGTTTTAATCAGTGCAAGAAGAAATTAAAGGAAATAGCGAAATCTGTGTATTATTGCAGCAGAACTCCTGCACTGTGAGGTTTTGAGCTATGCAATATGCAAATATTTCTCAGAAGAAATATTTCTTTTCCCCCAGAAGAACCCTATTTGAAAAAAAATACTGGGGATTTTTACAGACTTTAAAAAAAAAGAAACAAAAAAGGAGGGAACAACAACAGCAGCAACAAAAATAAATAGTGTTTTTGTAATACTACAGTACTTGGTCAAACTCATATAGAACAGGAACCAGAACTGCATGAGACTTATATTCAAGAGGTGGTGTTTAACATCTTCATTAAAAAAGAAATAATAAAAAAGACACACCTCAAAAAACAGTCCATCAACAAAACACAGGAATCTCCAGCAGAAGAAAACACCTCCAATACAAAAATATTTTAATAGATAGGACTTCAACAAGGAACTCTTGGCATGCATACTCACAACATATGCATTTGTTTTTACCCTGCAGCATCTAATATTGTACTCCCAGTTTGCATGCTGAAGGGAAGGTGGTATACAAAACTAGCCAAAAATTGTAATGTGCATTTTTTTTTTTAACTTAAAGGAATTTTAAAGATTTTTCTTTTCTTTAAATCCAAAGATGAAGAATTTGCACTTCTTTCACCTCACTTCTCCCTGACAACTTGTGCATAGTGTAGATTTGTCTCAAACAGAAGCCAGAGTAATACTAGCCTGTGCATAGGTCCCGCTGCAAATCACTCCATTCCATTCTGTATTATTAATGCACTTGGGGTGTTGAATCAGGTAGTTATCCATTCTGCCCACATAGGTATCCTTGTAACCAGTCACTGAACCATCTACATCATGGAATATTGAGTTCTTGTCACCATCCAGATCTCCTTCTTCAAACCAGGGACCAGGTTTTCCAAAGAAGGCTTTTAGAGAAACCTGGTAACAAGAATTAAAATATAAAATTATATTTTAATTATATTAAAATTATTATTATATTATTTAAAATATAAAATTATATTTTAAAAATATAAAAATATTAAAATATATTTTTCCTTTTTCCCAGGTGAAGCACAGATTAACACCTACATGCTTGCAGAAACACAGGAATTTGACAAAGTTGATTAAAAGTCTTCAGGCAAGAGCAATGCAATTTTAGTAGGTTCAGGCCATCTCTTACTTCTGAACTGTGTTAGTAGTTACAACTGAAAATTCATTACTAAGCATACACCAGACCTTACAAAACTTATTTTCAGCTTCATCATTAGCTATAAAAGAGATCATTAATGCAAACCATCCTACATATTCCTTGGTATTAGTTTTTTTGTCTGGGAGACGAAGGACACCTCGGGTGACCTCCAGTCAAGAGATACTCTGGAGTAGGGATATAAGGAAGAGTTGGACATCTTTTCCACAGGGCCTTAGATGATTATTTTAAATACAGCAAGAAGAAAATCTAAGCCACCTAAAAAAGTAAAAGAAAATTTGTAATAAACTTACACTTGGACCAAACTTCACAAGAGATATGTTGTTTTTCGGTGTCATCTGCCAAGGGTTTTTCATCAAGAAACCAATTGCACTGGTAAATCTGTCTGGAGTTGGCACAAAGTTTTTGAATGTGCACTTGGTAAGGTGAATAGGTCCATCATAAATTTGAAAACCTCTAATTGGAAATGTCCTGTTAATAAAAATAAATATTTACAGCATCCTCTAACAAAAACCATGACAAGCCTAAGTCTGTATCAGAAATACATGTTCACTCATTCACAAGAAACAAGAATGCAACATTAATACAATGACCTGCAGGTTATATCCTGGTAAAGGAAATCTTCTTTCTGCATTTATCTAATGAGCCTAGAATTCCCATGCCCTTTTGAATTTTTCTGTTAGATGAGAAGAGCTATTGTTGTCCATTTGCAAATGCGCTCCTTCTCCAGTGTGGGAAACAAAGCAGAATAATATCATCCTCTCTTTGGTCAGTCATGGTAATTGGAAGTGCCTGAACACTGGAGGAAAGAAAATATCGCTCCTGTCTTTAAGCAGGGCAAAGAGGAAGATCCAGGGAACTACAAGCTGGTCAGCCTCACCTCCATCCCTGGGAAAGTGATGGAGGAACTAATCCTAGATACCATTTCCAGGCATGTGAAGAACAAAGTGACCACGAGTGGTCACAATGCATTAACCAAGGGAAAGGCATGTTTGACCAACTTGAAAGCCTTCTACAATGAAGTGACAGGTTTGGTAGATGGGGGGATGGGGTGGGGTGGAAGGCAGTTGGGCAGTGGATACTGTCTACCCACATTTCAGAAAGGCTGTTAACACTCTTCCATAAAATCACCACAGAGAAGGTGACGAAGTATTGGCTGGATGTGCAGACAGTAAGGAGAACTGAAAACCACCTGAACAGCGGGGCCCAGAGGGTGGCGATCAGTAGAACCGAGTCTAGTTGGAGACCAGTAACCAGTGGTGTACCCCGGGGATCAACACTGGGTCCAGTCCTGTTTTACGTTTTCATTAATGATCTAGATGACAGGGGTAGAGTGCCTCAGCTAGTCTGCAGGCTGGGAGACTGTTGCTCATACTCTGGAGGATTATGTTGCCATTCAAAGATACCTCAGCAGGCTGAAGAAATGGCTTGACAGGAACCTCATGAAGTTCAACAACAAGAAGCATGAAGTACTGGACCTGGAGAGGAACAACCCCATGCACCACTGCACTCTGCTTTGCTGAAGAGGCCCGGTGGGTTCTAATGGACACCAGGTTGAACACAAGCCACAAATGTGCCATTGCAGCAAAGGTTAATGGTGCATTATGCAAAATGTCGCCAGAACGCTGAGGGAGGCAATTCTTCCCTTCTGTTCAGCATTGGTAAGGCCACACCTGGAATACTGGGTACAGGTCTGGGCTCTCCAGTACCAGGAAGACATATCAGAGGTACTGGACAAAGAAGGAAGGGCCAAAAAGATGATGAAGGGACTGGAGCACCTTCCCCGTAGTGGAAGACTGAGAGGGTTCTGATTGTTCAGTTTAGAGGAGAGAAGAATCATGGCAGGACCTCACTCATGTCTATAAATAACTGAAAGGAGGGTAAAAGAAGATGGAGCCAGGTTCTTTTCATTGGTGCCTAGTGACAAGACAAGAGACAGTGGTAACAAACTGCAACACAGGAGATTCCTTCTGAACATCAGGAAGCATTCCTCTACTGTGTGGGTGACTGAGCACTGGCACAGGTTGTCCAGAGAGGCTGTAGAGTCTGCCTTTTTGGAGATCTTCAAAAGCTGCCTAGACATTGTCCTGGACAACCTGCCGTACGTGGCTTTACTTGAGCAGGGTGGTTGAACCAGATGACCTCCAGATCTCCCTTCACCATTCCGTAAGCCTGCCCAGCTACAACAAATTACCTCAAGTATCACTACCACATTCAGTTGTTTGCTCTAAATGGCTAAGTGACACAAAACCAGGATGGCTGAGATATAGTTCTCATGTCTTTCATGTTCTGCAGCAAGGGCAGGGCCTGGCACCATTTTTAACAAGCATTCCAGCAATCCACAGGGAGAAGGAAAGGATCACTGTCACACATTTGTATTTGTTACAGATAGACTGCAGTTGGTAGTTCCAAATTGACCCTAGAATTCCCTTTACCTGAAAACTTTTTCTTTCTGGCTTCCAGGCCCAAATATTAACACATTAATGATAATAAACTACGGTTTCATTAAAGCAGGATAACTTAAATTGCTAAGGAAAATTAACCTGCAGCAGCAAAAAATGAAAACAGCCTCAGAAAAAAAGGTAAGACAACTGTCATGCAAAGTATTCAAAACAAAAAGGGAGTATCACCTTAAATAGAATCTTCATGCCCCCTGCATTTCAAGTAAGAAGGGTGTTTATAACTGATACAAACAACACTTTTGACATATTAGTTCCTTCACTCGTGACATACTTACCGATTTCGAGGCAGAGTGCGTCCCTTATTGTCTATTCCTCCTGACCCTGTATATTTATTTTGACCACCATGAAACCCATAGTTCTTGCTCTCCCCTATGAACAGAGACTCAGATACCTCTTGGCTGGCACCTTCATCATTTGGGAAGCTCCCATCACTATCAAAGCAACATCAGAGATAAGAGTCTTTTAGCCAAGACTTTACAGCAGATGAAAACACGAAGGCATGGTCCTACTCCTACTTTTGTAGTAGTCTTCATAAAGTAAAGCAGTCTATACCTTATTTGTAATACACAGAGCAATACATTTAACCGTTAACGGTATTACAGTCTACTACAGTTTGAAAGGCTAAAAACACCTGCACAGAGCTGAGCATTACATTTTCTGTCTCTCCCTGTAGTGCAGCACTCTTTCCGTTACAGCCCATTCCCACAACTGTAGAAACAGCTTGTCACAACCTAAATGGCAGCAGTTTCGGCGTTCTACCCAAGGTACTTGATTCCTTTTCATTAAAATGAGACTCTGCTCACTTTAACACTCACTGCTTCTTTTCCTTTACTCACCTTGAATTGTTTAGGAGGAAAAAAATCAAAACTGTCTAGGGCATCATACCATACCAAAAAGACCTGAATAAACATAACCCTCTTGATGAAGAGTGGTGTAAAGCACACAGGTTGAATAAAGTGCAAAATTTGGCAGGTATGTCAATTTACAGCTTTAATAACATCTTCTGTACCACTGGAAACGGGCAGCAAACTGAAACTGTATCCTTATGAAAGTATACTCATTACCTTTAACTGACTTATATACATTACTTTTCTCAACTTTTAAGCAAAAAACACCGAAGAGATGAAGCTTAAGTACTCACCTAGCAAATGTCAAACCAATTCCATTGTCCGCAAACCTAAAAGAAAGTTCATCAATCAAGCTTCAGTTACATCTTCTGGACTATCCTACAACAAAACGCTGTAAGAACACATCCTCCTATGTGCTGAAGAAAGCCTGAGTTTTTGCATTAATGGAATTTAGAGAACACCAATACTCACAAGTAATTCTTATAAAAATGCTGATTAAAAACAAAACAAAACAAATTTCTACATATTTTAAGTAGAAACCTGAAAGTCTCAAAGAAACCACAGACATCTCAGTATAAATGTATGGTTTCAACTGACTTCTAGACTTCTGTTATAGATATAGTTTAATTTTTCCATTAAGACAGGTTCTCATCTAATCATGTAAAACCTTGCTTCTTTTAAAGCAGTGGATTGTTGTGAAAGCACTGGAAGATATCAAGCAGTTCCCAGATAAAAGCTTCAATCTTCCATCATAACCCTGTAGGACGATTTCATAAAAACAGCTTCAGGGGAAACTTCTTAACAACATGCAGCTGTTTGCTTCTGGATACCTACCCGGAGTTTTGAATAAGGATATCTCCTCCCCTGACCCAGGCCCCATGATCATTGTTTTTGAAAGAGATTAATCTGTCAATCAGAGCAGCAACTCGGGGTTTTTCAGGGTCTGCGTCTTGATGAGGTCGAAACCTGTGACAGATAAAAACCCAAACACTCAATATAAAAATACTGTTTGTTTTATATGGGTCAAATATGTTGAGCTGAGAAACCTTGAAAGACAAACACCCACTTTTATCTGACAGGTAAAATCAACTCTGCTTCATGCTAGGACTGACAGAAGCCAAAACCATGTGCATCTGTAGCTATCCATTCCCAGAAAAGCCTCTTTGGTGTGCCATGAAGTGGGAACATAAAACTTTTTTTTATATCCAGTCTGAATGTCTCCTGGTGCAGCTTTCTACCGTTCCCAGGCATCCTGTCATCAGTGGCCAGGAGCAAAGACCATCACCTTTCTCTCCCATTCCCCTCCTCAGAAGCTGCAGAGAGCAATGAGGTCACCTCTTGACCCCTTCTCCAGACTGGACAACTCAAGTGTACCTCACAAGACATACCTTCCAGCCCTCTTACCAGCTGCGTTGCCCTCCTCTGACTCTTTCAAGGACCTTAACATCCTTTTTATACTGTGGAGCCCAGAAGAGCACGCAATACTCAAGGTAAGGCTGCACCGATACTAAATATAGTGGGAGAATCATCCTTTTTGGATGATGGCTATGCTGTGTTTAACACACCCCCCACTGCAGTTTGCCCTTCTGGCTGCCAGGGCACACTGCTGGCTCATGTTGAGTCCACTGTCAAGCAGCACTCCAGATTTTCTGCTGAGCTTCTCTCCTGCCACTCATCTCCTTATCTAATTTGAGCACACATGAGATAATTTTTCTATTTTAACCCGGATACTCTGTATTGCAGTCAAGATGGCCTCATATGGTAATTTATAGCTAGTATCAATTTTAGCTAATAGAAAGGAACAGCCTGATTAAAGACTGGTGGAAGCTGTCAGAAAATAAGCCCAGAATCCCACATAAGATGTAACATGTTAAAATATATATATATCTTTATAAGAACGCAGTTTGAGCAAATATATGCCCTTTACCATGGTCACATTCTACCCTAGTTTGGATCTGTGGTATCACAATCTAGGCTTCTGGAAGTTTTGGTGTAGGGTTTTTTTTTGGTGTTTTTCTTTTTGGAGGGCAAGGGAGAAAGGGAGAAGGGGTGATTTGTTTTGTTTGTTTGTTTTCTGACAGCATAAGGCTGCTAAATTAACATTTTAACTCTTCCAGTTTGTTTACATGATTAGTGGTCTAATGTAGTTACAGGGAGCCTCATAAATTCTTTGGCTATTGTGAAAGATGAACCACATCTCAAACTCAATTTTTTGCATCCCCTCTTGATGACCTGTCAACACACTACAGGCTCGGACATGGCTTGTTGCTTCCCTTAAATGCTTCTTGACTACCTGTTAAGACCAATGGCAATCCAAAGGGATTATATGGGATTTCACTTAAAACTTAACAATTAAACCTAACCACCTCTTAGTTCCAAGGCATGAAGCATAAAGTATCACCAAACTGTGGATCTTTCCTCTTTGAAACTGCAATTATCACTTAACTATCCCCGTCCTAAACAAAGCTCCATCAGAAATACAGATAATCTTATGAACTACATTTTCAGTCTTAATGCTTGTTTATCATAATAAAATGTTGATGGGTACAGTTATCCAATATTTTCCTCGTAATTTGATATATGACCACTAACCCAGGCTATTTTATTTGAAGCACAGGACAAGACCAAACATAGGATAACCTAAATTTTTCCTAGACTCTCCACTATTTTCTCTTACTTTGTAAACTAAAGATTATGTGGTTGATTGTACAATCTCAACAAATAGCCTTCAGTAAAACTATACCACTGAACTACAATCTCTAAGTCTAGAAGGCACAGCAGGAAGCATTCAGCAGTAGGAAAGGCAAACGGATGTATTACTTACTGCTAGTATGCCTTTTCCTAAAAATTATTTAGAACTGAGCCATAAATCTGACGCAGATTTTAAAATAAGGTTTTACTTTTAATAGCAATTCCAGAACATACGTTAAGCATGACAGCAGAGTGTGGTTAAACCTACGAGTTCTAAAGGGCTAAAAACTACCTTGGCCAAGGTCTTAGAAGGAAAAGCCAACTCTTTAAGGTACAACATGCTTTGTTGCTCCCAAACAGACACACAGATGAGGAAAAAAAAACATATGAACTTATTGCTCATTTATTATTTATAGTGTTTTAAAAATGCTTTTCCTCATGTGAATGTACAAACAATCTCAGAACTTTACCATTTTTCACTCACTTGTAAGACAATATCCTTTACCTTGCATTGTTGTCCAAACAAAGATATTCTCTGGGATCATCAGCGCTAGCATTAGTTGTTTTAACACCCTTATCAATGAACAAACCAGCCTTAAAAAAAAAAAAAAGGGGGGGAAATTTCATACTGGACAACACTAAAGAGACAGTAAACATTAGAGTTCTAAAATTTAAAAGTTACATTTCATTCAATACACTTTACTACAGACTCTTAGATCTTTCAGCTTGGACTTAACTGGCAAATTGTCTAAGGAAAAAAGCACTATCTATCTATGCAAATTTTGAAAAGTAATTGAAAATCCCAGGAAAAGAACTGCCTGGGGTTTAAAAAAAAAAAAAGTGATGGAAAATCATTAAAGTTCATTTCAGATTTTTTTCACATCTGACTATTTGAAGTTTTACACTTACTTCCAGATGCTGTTCTGGAAAATTTGGAAGCCAATCTTGTGGTGAATACAAAATATTCTCACAAATGCCACTAATGAAAAAAAAAATGCTGCTGTGCAAAAATGCTTTCTATTTTAGTTTAAAACTCAACTATCTTCACCACTAAAGCTGTTTTTTGCCCAGGCATCATCAACTTGAAACTCAATAATCCAGTATGAAATAATGTACTTGAGAAAGTAAAAAAGCAAAAGGAAACATTTGTGTTGTTTAACCTGAATTACATATACAAGTAGCAGCAGCCACCTTGATCTGTGATCCAAATTATCATTAGAATTAAGTGCTACATGAGTAGATTTGATCTACACAAGTAGATCCTCAGATCTGCTCCTGGAGTCAGCTCTGTTGACATGTAATTTCAGCACACAAACTGCTATCCATGTTTAAAGATAATGAACCATATAGCTGAAACACTTTACTTTACAATGCATTTTTGTATTCAGTATTTTTCAATTCCAATCTGAACAAGAGCCCTAAAGTTCCAGACACACTCTTAACATAACTGCTATGAAGCAATGCATCACTTCTTACTATTCCAGATATACACTTATCAAGCAAAATCAGTTTCATTAGGTTAAATCAATCAAACAAATTAACCTATACTGATACTTCCTCCCCAGCCCTTCCCCTCAGGTAAACTCCAGGCTTACAAACACAGATATGTAGAGAGCTTAGAAAATATCATGTATATTTTTATACGGACAGCAACTAGATTCTAAGCAAAAGTATCAGTTTAAGGATTTCAGTTAACTTCACTTAGCAGAATGTAGAAGAGACAGCCAAGTCCCATTAGTAAATAAATACTGAATGACTGTATCTGGATTGAGAACTCTATAACAAAGGGCTGCTGCTGGGCTCCTGATGGCAACAGAAAGCTTAACCTCTGTTTAGAGACTGCAGACATCTGACTTACTGTACATTAGAGACTCAGGAAAGCAAGTCACAGCCATTCCACGAATTGATGAGATGAATCACAGCTGTAATAAGCCTCAGTACTTCGAGGATCAGCTTTCTCCACAGCAAGGCCATCAATAACAGAGTAGCATATGAAATGCTACTTTGGGAAAAAAATATATATTTCTCTCACACTATTAATTGATTTTAGCTGTATGTACTTCAAGAGGATATTAAACACAGTAAGTGCTTCAGACAAGTCAAGAAACTATGGATATACTGGTTACACACTCTTCTGCAATACCTACATAGAATCATGTGGTTCAAACACAGCATGAATCCATCATCACTTAGCCACCTCAAAATTTAAGCAAACAACTCCTGGTATAAAATATGTACAAATTAAGAACTGTTTTTGGTTTGGTTTGGTTTTTGTGAGACAGTACATTACCTTAAAATTAGAATGAACCCTGTTGTTATAGAAGATTCCTAGTGGTGTGAGCTCTGACTTGGTTTCAATGGCTAAACTATGAGAGTCTCCTGTAGCAATCCTGTGGAACAAATACCATATTCCAGCATCCTGCAAATAAGGAGAGAATGGCGTAAGTTATAAGAGTCTGATACTACTAACTGTAAACAAATCAGAACTTACAAATCACAAAATAAGTGAATGTTAAGAAGAACTTGGATTTTTAATGAAGCAAATAAGAACATACTCCGAACTGCACACAGTGTACATACTTATCAAAATAAAGTCTTCAAACTACTGTCCAGTGAAAAAGTAGAAGTCTGTAAATAAGGCTACATTCTAGTGAATAACATGCATTAAAAGTGTTTGCTTCACAGTAAAATCATTTAATACCACACCTTTAAGGTTTTGTAATATTTCAAGCCACAATGTGTCTCTTTCCCCTCTTCCCCATCATCTCTGTGTTTCAATTTACTTCTACAGATACTTGATTTGTTAGTAAATCATACTATTTACTGTAAAATACTCAAAAGCACTCCTCTCCGCCTTACTGATGCAGTCTGACTAAGGTTTGTTCATCTCTGCGCACATCAGAATTTAATGACAGCCAAAAACACCACAAGAGATTTCAGGAAAAGGGAATAAAGCACTTCAAGAAGCCTGGCCAATTCAGAGCACTGTGCCAATAACATGCAGTAATAATTTCAGCATCTGTTCATTTTCTCCACTTCTTCAACATCCCAGCTCTTAAAGAAGCTGGATTTATCTTCTAAAGGAAATTCTGTGCGCCTCCTTTCCTAACCACATCTGAGTCCACAAGGGGTGGCATAACAAAAGCACCTGCACATCAGATACAAACAAATATGAAAATTTTTGCTTACTTGCTCTGTGCCTTTATTAAAAGAAAAAAAAATAATTTCATAAGGAACATTAAAGGGTTAAACAGCAGTAAAAGAAATACTGCATACTATGTGCTCTGTATCATGAAAAATAGTCTTTACTCTCCTGTTCAGGAAATATGGATAAAGCCAATTCATTCTGGCTTAAAAGATTTCATACATTTCACTCTGAGAATATACTCATTTTCCAAACAGCCCTGGAAATTCTGCTTCTGAGTAACATATTCCCATCCGTAATGACGACACATTTTGACATTTCTGGTGATTAACAATTCCAAAGCAAATGTGGATGTTCCATTAATAAAATACCAAAATCTTACTTCACATATAATTAAATACAGTTCTGCGCTTGGCAGAATCAAACAAGTTTTATCCAAAACACATCTTGATGCTTCAAAAAAAAAAAAAAAGTTTAATAAACTTAAAAGCTCCTTAAGCACTTACAAGTATTCAGAAAGAAATAAAAGTTGTTTTTTCCCCTCTCATAGCTCAAACAAAAGAACCATTACTGCTGATACACCCTTACAGTAGACTTCATTGTATATCAGAGTTGGAGAAGGCAATGGAATTATTTATTTGTTCATGAATTGTTAGTTTACACTAGAAAAAGCTCTACAGTGCAGTGTTTATATCAACACAGTTGAAGTAATTTGTTTCTGAAACATAATAAGCTATAGTCCTCTTATACCAATATGATTGTATACATGCAACAGAATATATATTAAAATGGCAAAACTTCATAACCTATAAAAATGCTGAGGATGCACAGTATAACAGAAGAAAGTAAAATTCACTGGGATACAGAGGCAGAAAAAGATCTTGGAAGGTTTAAGTATCAGGTCAAGAAATATGTTTCCTTTACCTTAGCCTGCAATATTAAAAACAGGCAAAGGAATGTTATCTAAAGTAGACAAAATGGAAAGACATTGTGCTAAGAAAAGAAAAACTGGTTTGGTTCAGTTAAGTATCGCCAGGTCCTTCCTAGTGGTAGGCAGTCAACAACAACAACAACAAAGGTTTGCCCAAAAATGATGATAAAAAAAACTAGCATAATAATTTTATATTTTTCTATATTACAGATATTTCAACTTATTTAAAGATTTTGAATTTTGCCTTATTAACAATTTGTTACATATTCTATACCTAAGAATACACTAACATACTCATATTCTACTTCCAGCATCAGTCTTTCCTTTTTCTATTGCTACTGATCTATTCCGAAAAATCCACTCAGAACCACTGTCTCAGCATCTCATCTGATTTAAAAGCAGAATAGATCCCAGTCCCTACTCCACAGCCTGCACCAAGTAGTTCAGCTTCACTTTGCAAGTGGCTGAACTGGAAAAGGTCTGCAAACATCTAAGGTTCACAATAAGTAAAAACATATCAGCAATCACTGCTCAGAAAAAAGTAATTAAACACAGAGCCAGTGAAAGTTTGGGGTTTTTTTTGCACTTCCTTATACAATCAACTATTTTCCGTTCCAATGACTAAAGGTATAAAAACACAATTTTTCAGAGCAGTCAAACAGTAAACTCATGATAGAAATTACAGAAAATACAAAAGCCTTAATATCTAATTCTTTGAAAAGAAAGCTGTTTATTTTTACATTTACATACTGGCACCACTGACAGATCTATTAAATTACAAAGAGGAACAGCTCTAATCCACACTTTGACAAAACCTACACTTGTAATGACAATATGCTGCCAAACATATATAAACATATTCACATATAAAAAAAATTATGCATTTAAACATTGTAAATATTATGTGTTTTGTGAGTAAGTGGCACAAATGTATTGAACTACATCCATATGCCTCACCTGTGAACCTGCTGCTGCATTACTTATAAGATGATTGTTGGGATGAGAAATCCAGAATGTTGAAACTGCCCTGAAATATTATTCAGAAACAAGTTAGAATGGAAAAAATCTCTAGTCCCTACAGAAATATCTCTGATATAATCACTACAAGGGTGAGAAAGGGCTAAACTGATTTCTGAAGTCACATACACAAAACACACACACAAACAACCACACATCCTCAAAAAATCTTTTTTTGTTTTACTTAAATGCAAAATATTTTAAGATAGTTCAGACACTCAGTGCAGTTATAAACTGTTTTAATAAGCTTCTTCAAAAGATTATTGCTACGCAGAAAAAACTTTGTGACAACTTAAGGATGTTGGTGCCTTACCACAGAAATAAAGATGCAGCCTTAAAATCTATTGAACAAGTATTTCAAGGAACAACAAATCTCTTTACAAAACAACTTGTGTTTTCTCTTTAATAAAGACTTTCTTTTTTAACAGCATGGTCACATGGATTACTTTTAAGGTGTCTGTATTCATTAGATGATACATAACAATTGTTTTATCTGTATATTGTCAAGAGATCATCAGTTTAACTACTGCAGCTGGTTTGGTTTTACTTTTTCACCATGAAATACTCACATGCAGTCTGTGGCTGGTACTGGGACATAGCTTCCATACACTTTATCCCTGATACCAATACACATGCTGCTGTTTCTGTCCGTCGGAAGAATAGTGCCTGGTTTCGTGACTAGCCCAAGGTTGTGGAAGAGAGTATTCCTCTGCTCAATGCCATCCTCTATGAAGAAACAGTGACCCAGTGTGTCATAGCCAATGGTGTCCTTTATCTGCAGAAACACAAGTTCATTATGTCAGTAGCAATAGCATTTACTGAGATTTATTTGACAAGTGCCATTTAGTTTTTACTATCTTGGCACAGCTGCAGAGTGAAGCTTCAGTATCAGCGGTTCAGATGATTCAAACATGGAGTTTTATTTATCCCTTACAAATACACTACTGTGTTTGAAGAGCTTAGCTGCCTGCAAGAATCTGAAAAAAACAGAAGGGCAAGCTCTGTTAAAGTTACTTAAAAATAAGCACTTGTTTATTTATTCATTGTAATAAACACATTGCTGAGAATTAAACTTGAAGGGATGGGACTACTTTTGCTCTAAATGTTCTTTTTAACATTTATTTCAACACAGCCTATTTTATTCTCCTGGCACCTACCAGCAAGCCATTAGTTGCATGGATAGTGACACATCTGGAGAAACAGTGATGAATGGAAAGACCTTCAAGGTAAGTCTTAAAACTATAACCTCCTTTTTCATCCACATCCCCACAAAGGTGAAAGTGAACAGGGTAACTTCCTATCTGCTGCTGTCCCATTTGCTTCAATTCCACGTAGGAGAGATGAACAGATGTAAAATTCTTCAAAATCTAGAAAGATGAGAAGTCCAGAATGAGTAACCAACTACTTGGTTTCTAACCATTAAAGTTAATAAGTCATCTATATCAGATATACAGAAGTCAGATGTACAGTCATCGTAAGCCAACACTATGAAGGCTAGGACAGTCATTACTATCCTGTTCTATATCCTGCCTTACAAAACAATATCATTTGTAAACAAGAATAAAAGCTATATCTCCATGTGGCTAAGACAGAGCAAATTTCACCAGACACTATATTGTCACACTTCACTTTTTGTTCTTTAGCAGTAGGCATGTTAAATATTCTTTCTGTACAACCACATACCGTCCAAGTAAAGAGAAGTCACGCTGTCCTGCCTATGCTGAAGCTGTACCTGTGTCATCCGTCTGGGACAGAGTTTAGTAAAATTACATAATAATAAAGGGTCAAAGGAACCTCTTAAGAAACCTGCTCCAACTGCCAGCTCAGCACAGGGCCATCTTAAACATGGCTGCTTAGCACATTGCCCAAAGAATACCTCCAACTACAGAGATGCTCATACGACAGCAACTGTTTCCCCCTTTTTATTTACGTGGTATCTATCTAGCGTTTGCCCTGTTGCAGCTTGGTCCCCATGCCTCTTGACCACCCACTGCACACCTCCAAGAAGTCTTCCGGCACATTCTCTGAGCCCTCCCTGGGTCCCTGAAAACCACATCCAGATCCTTCCGCTACTCCTTCACCACACTGAACAAGCCCTCTTCTCTCAGCTCTTCCTCAGGCACACCACCTTCAATAGATACACTCCAGTGAAGAATCAGCATCTTCGCAATGAGGAACCCAAAACAGGTTAAAGCTACGCAACTTCACCGTAACAGTATGTAATATACAGTACAGAAATATTAAACACCAGAGACATAATGGGGCTGTACAAGTCACAGGGAAAAGCAAAAGTATTTTCTTCCACCACCCCTGACCTGAAAATAGAAACCAAGGGCAGCAGATGAACTACGAGGTGGTAAGATGCGAAGAGCTAAATGCGAATGAGGGAGCTTTTTTTGTTATTCTGTTAACTTACCCTTACTGGCTATTTAAAAAAATAATATAGTTTTCATGTGCACAATTTTGTCCCCAAGGGAAATAATTAAAACACTGATAGACCATTCACTGTGTTTTTGTCTTCTGTTTTCTTCAATTACACCACTAAGGTTTGTGTACTTAAAATACTAAGGGATGGTCGAAAACAGGCATTCCTGAGTTCTCACTCTCAGCACTTAAATACACTAATGCAGAGGAAAAACTACAAGCGAGTGCCTCTCCTTGCTGCCACTGAGCTTCCTTCATGCCACTGTCCAGGCAACCAGCCGAATTCCCAGGCTGATCAACCCCCCTCAGGCAATTAACATTTGCTAATGCCCAGGCTCCCTCCTCTTGAGCATGTATGATTAACATAAAGCAAAAATGCTTTTAGTGCTGAAGTCTAGGTTTGGCAACAGACACTCAACTCCTCCTGAACAGTCTCCTGAGAACAGTTTAACAACTTTGATGACTCAGAATGTTTGTTTTCAGCTCTATCTGCGAGAGGCATCTGAGGGGCCTTGCTGTACTTGCTCATTTGTGGTAATCAAGGTCATGCTTTGCAAGATTCATAGCTTGTCATTTATCTTCTTTTCTTACATTATCTCAAACACAAAAGAACGCTTTGAGCCCATCAATTTCTCTTCCACCAAACAAAAGCTGACACACAGTAGTGAATGGGCGCGTTTTCTTTCCCACCATTATGTCCACAACTATAAAACTAAAGTCTGCATCCAAATATTTCGGAAAAGGAGGTTTATACTGTGACCAACACATAATAAGTTTGTATTTAAAATGCAAGGCCTCAAACTTCTCCAGCATCACTGAAGAGCTGACATATTGCTGCTCAATCTTTTCACTAAAAACCTAAGTGAATACGACTTTCATTATTAGTTTCTGCAATACTGCTTTCACTCCACTTTCTTTAGGTTTATGGCGATATAAGAAATTAGCATCAGTTTGCTTTATATAACCTTAGTACATTCAGTTAAAATGAATAAATAAAAATCCACCATGGTCCAACTCAGTCTCTTTCCTCTCCATGACTCTCTACTGTCTGATTTTGGACACTTCCAGGAGATGAGGCACATCTCTATAATGTGCTCATCACTTGGGGAGGAAGAAAGGCAGGGAAAGAAGGGAAGACAAAGAAAAGGAAGATCAAGCTTTATAATGTTACAGGCTGAACATGCAGGTACACCGCTTTTAAGGTTTAATCACTGTCACACAAGGGTGCAATATATGGTGGATTCTTCCACAACATTTCATGCATTGATATAATTTGCTCCAATGCTGTGGACAATGTCTTGATGAGCTAATTTGGGAAAAGCAGAGAACAAAGTCTTTTCTACACCAAGCTGGTGTATGAATTTATGTTAATTTTCAAAGCCCGCCAAGTTTAACATTAATCCTTTTGTCTTCAATATACCTTTAGATGACAGAAAGCTACTTAAAAATGTTTTCAAACCTTGATATGTCCACCAAATGTATCATAATTGAAAAACTGACACTCTTTTTCACGATAGCAGGTTTTTTCAGTCTCTCCCTTGATTAAGATGTTCCTCGTGAGAACTCCAACTTCTGCCCTCATGTCCACTCCATCAATAACTTCTCCCACATGGGGAAACTGAGGTTTTTCTGTCAAAAAAAAAAAAAAAGGAATAAGTGCTGTCATTGATTAAACACAAAGCTAATTTGTAAGTAAACTAATTGTACCCCTAAAAAACATGCACTCTGACACCTTAAACTTATTGTTCTACTATCCTTCTTAGGCTAATGTGCACAAAAAAGCATTTAATTGACGGATGACAAACATTAACCTAGCAAACATCAAACTCCCCTGTCCAGACCATGCTCAACTCATTGGTAACTGAGCATCTTGCAGAACAGGGTATCAAATATGCTTTTGTATGTTTAATACCAAAACAAGTTGTCTTAAATATTTTTCACATTAGTAAAATAACTAAACCTAAAACAAACCCCACATTTTATTTGTAGGTGCATCTTAAGTTTAATCTAATAGTTTTTGAACAGAATGGATTAAAATGGAAAAGATTTTTTTAAAAAAGTTTGAGTACAATGCATTAAAAAAGCTTTAATGAAACAAACACAAATGCAGATTTGCTTTAAAAGAAAAAACAGTAGCTGCCTAATCTGCTTAAAAAAAAATATATATACATATACACACACACAATCCAGTATATATACATATACACACACACAATACAGTATATATACATATATACACACACACACACACTGTATTCATCCTCTTCAAAAACAAATACCATTTTGTTTCCCAGCTAAGTTTGCTTTTCCCCAAAATAGCTATTCTGAGGACAAACTAAAATTAAGAAAAAGAAAATGTGTATTTTTACAGTATACTTCCAAAGAAACAATCAGTTTATTTTCCTATACACACTGCAAAAATGATCTGGAAACTTAAATATATATTTTTTTTCCCTGATTTTTCACTATTCCTCCTCAAAACTTACAGAAGGATATAAACTAAACTGGTAATGACCAGTATGTGAAGCAGACCTACACCAGTATTACTTTTGTTCCTGCTGTTTAAAGACAATAGAGGTCTGTAAATGGGATTACATTCTTATAACTTGAAGACTGCCTGTTGTTTGTTGTATTCCCTTATGTTTAACTATCACGTATATATCAAGTGAGGAGGGAGCATCTGGGCATCCTATAAAACAATACTTTTCTTTCTACTACAAAAGGGGCAATACAAGAAAATTTCAGATGATGAATTCTTCAGCATGTCAAATTTGCTGTTCCACTGAAAATTAATATTCTGCAGAGTAAATGTATAGGGTGTTGTTTGTTAGAAAGAAAACAACAACAACAAAAAACAGTATCCTTTACTGTGACAAAGGACATTTAATATTGGGTGTGGGGGAAAAAAAAAAAAAAAAAAATCAAGATTGGACAGTTCATCTCCTTTAGCATCTTTTAAAGATCTATATACAGATCTGATACCATTTATTTTCAAAAAGGAAAAAAAAAAAAAGATTGTATTTTATGCCATACTGCAAATCTTGTAAATCTGGGTTTGTCTGCTTGTTTTTAAAAGAAAAAGATATATATTTTTTTAAAGAGATGCTTTCTCATAGTGCATGACTTCAAAGAGAAAAGAGTTTGCACATACTCTATTCAGTGGCAACAAAAAACTTTAAACATCATACTGCAGCCTTCAAGTAGCTTGAACCTTAAAACACTGAGTTAAATAATGCATATGAAGTAAGAAACTTTAGAACAAAAGCCAGGAAGTGTCACGTACAATGGCACTAACTCAGTTCTGCAGCTCCACGCACCCTGGTATTCTCTGATGTATAATAAGGAAAAAGCTTAGATATCAAAGTTCACCTTATCTGGGACTTCACAATGCAGGAAAACGTATCATAGCCAAACCAGTGAATGCTGTGGGATCTAAACAATACTGCAAAGCCAACATACAAATTTGGCTTTCCCAGAAAACATAGGGGAACAGGAAAGTTTGAGGGCGTTCAAAGAAAACTTCTGAGAAACAAGAAAAAGGAGATAAGAGTTGTTTGAAGAAGAGGAAGTCGCACAGCACAGAGGTGAATGGGACAAAACGAGATCTTGAACAGCACCAATCAGCTGCTAAAAAAGGCAAGAGCTGAGCTGCAAACCAATCCTACAGCCCACCAGAAAACGAGAAGAGAAAAACTCGAGACTGAGGGACTGTTAGAGGAGGAGGGCGTTGGCGCAGAGGGGGCACAGAGTGGCAGAAGAAAAACACAGATGTCTGCAGAGTGAAGAAGTCAATCCCATGGGAGGCTCTAATGAAGTCAAACAGAGTGAGTCAGATAATAAAATAGGAAGCAGTCAACAACATGTATGACCATTCTGAGCGCATCACACCCAAAGGAAAAACAGATTGCAACTAGTTAGGGATATCCTGTGTAAGCAGATGCTTGGAAGTGCCATTTGTTTCATAACCATTTTACTGGTGGGGGCCGGAGAGGGTACTGAGGGAAAAAAAAGACTGAAAAAGGAAAAAGAAGAAAATGGCAATCTTTGAATAACAGAAAAAAAATAATAATAAAACTTCAGAAGATGGGAAGGGCAGTAAAGACAACAGCAATGGTAACAACTACAGCAGCCATTCTCTAGAGAGAACTAGTGAAAAAAACAGAAAGGAGTTGAGAAAGAACAAGCATAAGCCAATCCTGGAAGAAAAACTATAGCATTCAATGAGCCTGGGAAGAAAGGTGAAAAAAAACTTAGTATGGGGTAAGCTTTAGAAGTCAGAGGCAGATCTGACATTTGACAGAGCAATTTTACAGTAAGGGCAAGTATACACTCCTGTACGTAGCAAACAAGCAACACTGAGAGATAACAGGGTGCTGTTTACTGCTCTCACTGAAAGGTCTCATCTAGGGTGTACTACTATTAACAGCTATTTCAAACAAGATTCTTCAGATGGTGATCATTTTCATACCTTTGACTTTGACCTGATGCTTGGTACACTCTGGGCAAGGAAGGAGGGTGAACTCCTCTGTCTGATACATTGAATAGTCTGTGCTTGCTACCACAATCCGGTCTCCAGGCTCCCAACTACTAACATCATCCAGAAGATTCAGTATCACTCCATCTACAGGTTCCACCTGGAAGCCGGAAATCGGGACACCTAGTATTTAAAAAACATAAAATAAAATAAATATTATAAAGATTATATTCACCTTTATACGAAAATATCCCCAAAAAGATAAGAAGTGCATGTGATTTCACAAACTTCTATGTCCTCTAAGTGCAATTCTGTTCTGAAACATGTTAGTGAGATGTGCTATTACAGCCTGCTTCTTTGATGGATCTCAACTAAAACAAAGGGTAGAGATGGAAATAACAGCGACAGTAATAACCTATGAAATTAAAAGAAAAAAACACTAATATATCAAATATATCATATAGCAAAAATGTGTAGGTCCAGCTAGTTCTACTTGTCCCAAGTGATATTCTTCTGCTGTTTAAAACTCACTACATATAATCAAAGACTTGGCAACAGAAATCTTTTCTTTCTAAGCACAGCTAATAAAACAGTTTGGCAGGCTAAACTACACAAGCATTTCATTGCCTTTAAATTCAGCAACTCACTGTATTTAACATCCTCCCATTTTATTTAATGTTCTATTTAATGAATGGAAAGAATGGAATTGGTGTCTGGTTTACTCATGGACTCCAAGCCTACAGTACCAGCAAGTCAAAGGTACATTTTTGTGAAGATTTTTTTTATTTATTTAGTATGAGTCAAGAGAGTTTCATAGGGCCATAATGAACAGTGAAGGGGTAACATCAAATAGCTCAATTACTTAACAAATCAGTATCTGCCTACCTTAAAAAATTCTTCTGAGGCAAATATAATATTGCTAGTAATTCTACAAGCAGAAAAAGACTGCCCATAAAAGCAGAACTCATTATATAGATCTCTCAAAAATAAATAAATAAATAAATATAAAGGATAAAAGAATGAGTGGTAGATCTTCCAGGGTTTTTACACCAGAAAGAACTTTGCAGGAAAAAAAAAAGGTCGCCTAACTGATGATAGAACCAAAGTTCAGCATCAAATAACAACTGAGACTGTAACAGGAATAAAAGATTTCTTTTGGCTCCTACTCAGTTTTCTTTTTAGCCTCATAACCAATGTCTCACGAAGCTTACATTAAAAATATGCATGACTGAAAGAAGAAAAGATGACCGAACAACAACAACTCTGTTTCAGCATATTGATAAGAACACTTATGTTGTTCACATACTTTATATATTTAGATCAAAATTATGATTGAGAAAATAGGTTGGACTGAAAAAGAACTGCATCCTTGTACTTCATCCAATAGTCTGGCCACATGGACAGCAAAAAGCAAAACTTACAGCAGCATTCAGAGATTTAAACTGCAACAAACACTTCTAAAAAAAAAAAGTATACACAGTATCTTTTTCCCTACCCACAGGGTTTCACAAAATACTTTCCTACCATCATTCCATTCACTGTAAGCTCTCACAACAAACTTCTGACCATCCACTGTGAAAAATTCTTTCTGAGCAAGAGCTTTCCCACCGGTGCTGTGATTTTCATAGTCTCGCACTGATTCGTTACAGGAAGAATTCCCACCACCTATCACACCAACAAAAGCCCAGGCTTGCCTGCAAAAAATAAAATTATGTATTTAGATATAATTGCCCTTCAATTCTTCACAAACAGGCACAGGATAAGACAAGGAGCATAGAGGTTACCCTTTTGCCTGATCTCCCATTTTCATTTTAGAATGTAATTTCAAAATACAGAAGAGAATAGGCATATATCACTGGAAAGGTGCATAGTTCAAAATGACTGAATGTACTATAAATGAATTGGCAAATATGACAGCTCTTAATTGAGAAGACATTCTGATACATTTTTGGTGCAACACCTAACAATATACACTTTGGGTTTTTTTTGTTTGTTTTTTAATTTAAAAAGAAAACCGCTAGCAACGAGTGCCAGAAATGATGCAGTATTCTGCTCACAAGCATGCTTACGGGAGCACAGGAAGACGACGAGCCGGTGCTGACGCTTGTGCCGCGGCACGCTCCCAGCATGGGGATGCGGTCAGCATGCAGCGTCTGTGCAGAGAAGGCGAGGAGCCCCAGGAGACAGAGCTTGCATCAGGATGGACACTGCCAGCAGCGGCTGCTGATGATCACTGCTCCTGACAGGCAATACTTCTTGAGTCTTTCAAGACACTCAGACACAAAAAATAGAAGTACTGGATTCTATTGCACAACCTTCACACAAGGAATCACTGATGCTTCCGAAGGCCAAGTACAAGAGCTTTGGCCTCTTCCCCCTGACTAGTCCTTCCCTCAGCTGGACACTTATCTTGGCTGAGTGCCTGTGGGGAGCAGGAAACTGTACTGGATGTATTTCCACTTCTTATAGCTCTGCTCAATGAATCCAAGTTTTTGGAAATGAAAAACAAACCACGCACCACAGAAAGCTGCCACCAAGTTCAAAAAACAAAAATATTTGTTGTCCTTTACTGCTCTGTAATGGTGTAATTATGTGCTGAGGAAGTAATCATCTATTAAAAGGCCGAACCAAATTGCATCATTAAGGTTGAATCATTCACCCAAAATGAAAACAATAACAGCTAGCTGGACTGTAGTCCAGTGCTAGTGATTGATTCAAAGGCAGATATTAAAACCACCTTCAATCCAGTTGTTTTTCTTTCAGTCTCTTCTTAATGATTGTGTTTAAAAAGCCAAATCAAACTGTTCAGTGTTAATCTGCTCACAGCAATAGTATATAGCCAGTCAGCTTTTCAGGAGCACCAACAAACAAGCTGAATGTTTCACACATCAACATTTAAGCTAAATATCAAGGTATTTTAAAGCATATTAATCTGCATGGGGAGACAGAAGCAGACAAGGATGCAATGGTCTGTTGACCTCCATACTGATATCCCTTCCACCAGTTTTAACAAACCAACCCTGCTTTTAACCTCAGTGAGGACTCAGAAGTGAACTTCTCGCCCATCTTCCACAGCAGATAGGACAGGACAAGTTTATGTGCTTACAGAGTCTCTTATCGACCAGTGAAAGTAGACAGGAACCAGTTCAGCGGGGAAGGAAGAAAAAGTGCTTCCTACACCCGGCTGCGGGTTAAAGAATGTCCTCACTTCAGGCCTACTGGCATGGAGGCCACTGGTAGCTATGAACACGAGAAACCATCAGCTCCTCGTCAGATGGAGGCTGGCTGCCCAGGGCCCTCACCAACCGCCACTTGGCCTTCACCTCACAAGACGACAGTAGTTACTACAGGACATATAGGTCTCAGCACCTCTGATGAAACTGCTTCAGCTGCAGACTCACGAGAACTCTCCAGAGGACCCCATAACTAGACGCTTACACAGGGGCTGCCACAAACATGCCCCTGGAGGGAAGCAAGGTCAGAACATGCCATCCTGACTCACGCCCCAGCCCAGCTCTGCCAAAGCAGAGGGTGGGGAGCAACTGGAGGCCAGATGTCAGGGAATAGCGAGGGTAAGAACAGGACAGAAAAAACTAAGCTACCGATTTCCTGGAAAACACCAAAAAAAAATAAAACCAGGTTATATGAAACCATTTTAACAGTATCTGAAGAACTGCCTGACTGTTAGTGCATTTGGTGTCCCTTCAACACTTACTGTTAAACCTGCACAATACAAAGGTAGGGTCAGAACATGCAGGAGGTCATTTGCAACAACTAAATGAACAGTGCAGAAGTTTAACCTCTCTGCTTTACAGTAACATTTACTATATCTCTTCAACCGTCCTACCATTTCATCCCCAAACAACTGAAAAGAACATTCAAAAGATACAAACACACCTGACAAGTATGCTTCAGTAATAAAATATTTTTACAAATCAGTTCCCCTGAAGCATCAGCAAAAGGCTAATGTACTTTCATTTCACCAATCTGCTGGGATGAGTAAAATGCTGTTTGAAATAGATGATTAGCACCCCTTCTCTGTATTCAGTTTTTAGTTTGGCATTCCTTCCTCCCCTGAACAGAAAACAATTTCTATGTTGTTATAACTGTGTGCTTGAATGGGTAAAAAAAAAAATCCTTTGCTGTACCCACTTTCAGTTTCTGTAGAGAACAGTGAAAGTGTAATTGAGTAAGTAATTAAATTTATCACACAGATACCTGTAACTAAACATCTCTACACTATTAAAACATCACATGCCAAATAGCACTACTGCTGTACTACCTAAAATCTACAAAGAATTGTCAGTATTGTAAGAGCAGACATTGTCCAAGTTTAACAAAACCACCCAAAGAAGGCAAATTCTGTATCTCATATTTACTCAACACAAAAGGGAAAATGAATTATTTACCTGTAACTCAATCCTCTGACAAACTTACTTCCCAGAAGATTTTGAATAGTTACTCTAGTTTCCTCCAGTAGGTTTTTAGCAGCTGAATCTCCTACAGCAATAGCAATAATGCGACCAGGACTTCTATTTTTCAGTAAGTTCTGGAGCTTCAAGCTTTCTTCTGAAAAATCATGAGTATCAAATTTCAACACTTCCAAAACACTCGCTGTATCCTGATCAATCACTCTCACATTTAGTCCTCGGGAAAAATTCTTTTTAAATGAATAATGACCACAGGCCAGCCCTGAGAAATTCACAGACTTTGACAGAAGAGTCCATGATAACTTCTGGTGCCCATGCAATTCCAATGTTCCTTCAGGACCCACACCAATAAATTTTTTGCCAAATTCTGGCACATCAGCATCTTCGTTTGACTTCCCATACAAAATAATAGTTGCTTTGGATTTATAGCGGCATTTCTCTGCTCCAACATGAAGCATTCCACCATCCTTTATCAGGATAAAACGAGTTCTCAAAGTAATATTTTTAGAACCTTCCTTATCATCACCAAAAACCAGTAACCCTAAAGGGAAAAAAGAAATCTGTAAGTCAAAGCAATATTAAGATAGACTCAAAGAATCAAGATCACAATAAGAGCAACAGAAAGATTAAGAAAGATTTGTTTTCCACACCCAGAAAACAAACTATTAAGTTTTTTAATAAGGTTAAGAATATTTATGAAAGTAACTTCTACTGGTTGTGAATTACCTTTCTAAGCATCTGGTCAGCTTATCCCTATTTTTTTCTACCATCTTGGTCAAATTGCTAACACACTATGTTCATCATCAGAAGACAATCAGATCCCGAACCTAGAAAGCTACTAGACAAGTCTTTTTTTTACTGTTTTACAGAAAACCATGTCACTGCTCCAATGACAGACTTTATAGTGTTCATTTATCATTTTAACATTTGGTATGTCTGGCCTGACAGTGGCCTGACAGCAGGCAGAAAAGTAAAAGCAAAGGAACTGGTCAATACCAAAATTCCAATGTAATTTTCCACTAATCACAAAAGTAAAAGCCATGCATAAATACAGGCTGACAGAGTTGGGATTGTTCAACCTGGGGAAGAAAAGACTCTGGGGAGACCTTCCAATACCTAAAGGGGGCCTGCAGAAAAGCTGGGGAGCATGCTTCTATGTCAGCGGGTGTAGTAAGAGGACAAGGGGGAATGGCTTTAAACTAAAAGGGGAGATTTAGGTTAGATAGAAGGAAGAAATTCTTTATTCTGAGGGTGGTGAGGCACTGGCACATGTTGCCCAGAGAAGCTGTGGTTGCCCCATCCATGGAGGTGTTCAAGGCCAGGTTGGATGGGGCTTTGGGCAACAAAGTATAGCAGGTGTCCCTGCCCATTGAAAGAGGGTTGGAATTAGATGATCTTTAAGGTCCCTTCCAACTCAAAGCATTTTACGATTCTATGAATTGAAGCATGTTTTTCATCCTTCCATTTCGTACCTCCATCTTGTATGACTATAGAGTGTACTGTAGCATCTGAGTTCAGACGAAACAAATCCCCCTTTTTGATAATAACTCTCTTTTCAGGATCTTTTCCAGGGCTCCAGTTTGTAAGACGAGGATTCTGATCAGGACAATTTTCTGCAATATAAAGTGAAATATATTATTTATTTATTTTTAAATAAGCATCACCAACAGGACCACAGCAATCAGGGCAGCATGAAGATGCATACTAAATAAGGCAGAGTCAGTCACCCACAAAGGATTCCCACCTCCTTCTGTGTTCACAGTACTGCAGCTACTAGTTCTAATGTTTAAATTCATGCAGCCAAAAAGATACCTGAATCAGGGCTAAGCTTCCAAGGATAGAAAGTCATTATGTACCAAAATTAAAACACTGAAGACCACAAGTAGACTGAACTGTCAACATATACTGTACTTTCAAGCCAACCAATAGGCATCTAGTTTTTGTTATTATTTGTTTGAGGGTTGGTTTGGTTTTTCGAGATTTTCTACATCATCTGCAGTAGATGAGAAGAGCTCAGCAGCAAGGACTCCAGTTCACAGCAGTTGCCCTGAGCCCAGGATATCCTAGGCCACCTACATGAAATACCAACACGGTGGTAAGGTATCTAAATATCTCACCTTCCTCAAGGTCACAGGAACCTGTGTGAGAAAGTCTAATCCATCCCCTCTTGCTTTTGAGCATCCCAATCACTTCCTCCAGTATAGGTTTGCAGATATGGGAGAAAGGAGGACAGGACGACCTTAATATATTTAGTGTTAAGCTTCTATGGTTAGAGCAGTGTCCTGGGAAGCAAAGCATTTGGATCCAAACCCATGGTTTGTGCTTCTAAGATACTTTAAACACCAGTCTCTGAACCACGCTATAGAAGTGATACACACGATCCTCCTCAAAACTCCGTTGAAGATTTGGCACTACCCAGGCAGCAACGCCATATTATAAGGCCAGAGAAGGAGAAGTAGCAGACAGAAGTGACAGGGTTGTGTGATTTCAGATGAACTTACAGCAATATGGTACTTAAAACATACCCATTTTTAGAATATTAAGCAGCTGATTAACACAGGAGCATAGAAGTACTATGAAAACAGAAACTGAAAGTATGTCTTGAATTTTTGATTTTCTTATTAAAAACACAGACTACAAACATTTTTATTGAGGAAAAAACACAACCCAAAAGATGTCAAAATAAACACGTTAGAAGCCCAACTGAAATTAACAGTCATAACTGCCTTTTCACATCTTCTGGAAAAAAATGCCCTATGCATCTGAAATGCTGGGGGCAAAAAGCTACTTGCAATAGCTCATTTTTCCATAAGACAAAGAAAGAGAAGCCTACCCACAGATTTAACATAAGCCATCCTTAGTTCTGCTGACAAAATTGTTTTCCTTCACTGTTATTCTCCACATTTCAAATCTTTTCCAACCCAGGAAACCCACAGAAACCAAGATTTGCCTGCCAGTGGGAAAAAATTAGCAGAACTGCACGAAGCCAAAAGGCATCTAACTAGCAATATAAAAATAAAAACAAAAGAAATTTTTTTGGGGGGATCCTAAGAAAACAGCATTTAAAAAAATGAAATTCAACACGAGGGGAAGCCAAAAAGCAAGAAACACTGCTATCTGCAAGACTGCTGAGCAGTCACTGACAAAATGCAGTTCTATTGCCTGACTCATGCACAGTCACTGAGCCCCTTTCCCCAGACACTACACACACAGTCTCTGTGAAGAAACACACATTTCCTGGCTGGTAGCAAAGGGCAGTGTGAGGAAACCATGAGTCAGCAACCTGGTAATTTCTACTTAGCGTGATTCATGGAGGAAAAAGATCTAATAACTGCACAAGTTTTCCTGTTGAGTTTTAAAGAATAGGTACAGCACAACAACTACAAAACCAAACCAAACAACACACAACAACCACCCCACTGAATCTACTGTACATTATGTTTGAGCAAGGAAGCCATTGGAATCAGAAATAGGCACTCCTGTAACATGATCATGCTTCTGAAGCACAGTGGATCAACTTTTGGCAGGCAAATCAGATGTGCTCAGCAAAAGTATTTTGAAATTCTTCCTTAGTAATTGCAGAAGGGTGCAGGGAAACATCAAATATTTAGTACTTCACCATATGTTACCTTCAAAATTACTGATTGGATTTTACAGACCAGTCATTGCCTCGACAGTTAAGGTTAAATGGAAACAGAAGCATAAACCAGAAAATGTTAGGTAGTTATAGCCCTGCCATATTTGACCACTCATGCTGAAAATTTTTCAAGTCAAGCCTCTGCTTCAGTGCATTTTTGTAAAAATGGGTCAGCTGTCTATAAGGTTTAGTTGCTTCTAGTAAGGTGATGGTGGTGGGAAAATAATATTTTTGCATGTGGTGGGAAAAAAAAAAAAAAAAGAAAACACACACACAACACCCTGCCAAAAAAATAAAATTCTAGAACCTTCCATGTGTTGGAGAAAGGATATGAAATTTGGCAGGAGAAAAGGCAGGAAACAGTTCTCAAAATGTAGTTAAATAGTTGCTTTCTACCTGCTTAGCCACCAAGTCTGGAGTTTTTAAGGCCTCTGGGAAAAAATTATCAGTGTTATATTATGCTCAGCAGAAGTTTATCACAGTTTGGCAGCTAAATTTTCTGAGGATCCTGTTTACCCTGGGCAAGCTCCAGCAGAGAACTGCAAAGGCCAAAGAGAACTTTTCCCTGACAACCTCCCCTGCTTGTCTTCCTGACCCTGTAGCAAAAGCCCCTGGAAATGGGGAAGGAAATTGCATTTCCAGCACTCTACACGATCTTCAGTGCTAAGGACTCCTTAGAAAAAAAGATGATGACAGGAAGATAAAAGCAAGGAGGAAAAAAGAAACCAGCTGACGAGCAGGAACAGAAATGCAGACGAGTATCATTTTCCCTGTGGGGAAGGTATGCCGGAGGTTTAGGATTTACACACAATTACTACTAAGTCTCACATTCCCTTCACTGCCTTTTAAACAGCCATTAAAAGCACTGACAATATGGATTTCCAATTAGCCCTCAGCAAGAGCACACCTAGCTGGAACTGCAGTGGCTGGCTTTAGTACCGCATGTGTGAGGATGGAGCTGAGGGTATTAACATTTCAACCTGTCAAGAATCCTTGGGGAGCCGCTGCAGCAACACTGCCACAAAATTAAAATTTCAGTCAGTCAGATTTTCGTTTGTGCCCTCATGGAGTTTCTCTTGTGTGAGGGCTTCCAATAGATTTTATGTGCGTGGTTTTTCTTTTAAAAGGTAGTGGAGGGAAACTTCTGAAAGACACAGTTCAACAGCCAATATTGAAAGCTGGCTGGACTTCCATAGAGGAGCAACGGGACATTGAAGGAAAGCGTTTACATCCTTTGATTATTGCTGAACTTCCATGTAAGTCACTACAGCAGACAAAGATAAAAAGGTCTACTGCAGCATCCTCAGTATCTTTGGTGATCCATAAACTACATGTTGACCACATATGCAGTGTAAGAAAATCTACAAAATTCAATGCCTTGGGAATGAACTACTGCAGAGGAAAAAATAATAATACTTATTAAAATCTTAATACTCCAAAAACATTTTCATTTTAAAAGTGGCAAACCCATCTCCTTCACGTTACCAGCTTTTAAAGCATGAGAAGACTATTATTTTACATTGTCCATGCAGTACAGCCTCACCTCTACTAAAACAACCATTAAAACCTACAGCTTTTAATTAAATGTTTTAAAGTCTTGGTATCAAAGTGGAAAGGCTTTCCTTGTTTGTTTTGGGGTGTGTTTTTACTATTATTGTTGTTGTTGCTGTTGTTTTTCCCCTCAAGTACTTCTTAGAATCAATGTGCTAGATCACCCGTCAGCTTTGTCTTCAACTTGTTTGTAACTAGAGTCCTTACTGCATGTCCATATGCCCATATTACTAGTGATTTACTTCACAATATAGCAGTCATCTTCCATTTACTACTTCTTCAGTGTTTGTTCTATCTTGTTTTCCTTCCTAATTATTAGGAAAACTCAGTAACTTCACCCAAGAGATATCTGCAACCCACCATGAACTGTGTCCCAGTTAAGATGAATGCATCCATTTTATACTATCACCTAAAATCTTCAGTTGATTATTTAATTTGTTCAGCACATGCTGCATTGACTCTAGAAACAGAAACTTCTGAATTACTGCTCCAAAAGCCACCATGGAGTCTAAGCTTGTAGTGTTACAATAGGCACCAGTTTCAATTCCAAAAATCATTTTGAAAACTTTTAGAAACCCGATTTCTTCCTTAGGTAAACAAAACAGAACCCATGCTCCAAAAGATACTACAAACCCTTACCAACTGGGTCTCATAGTAAGTGTTTGGCCAGAGGGCTCTCTATTTAATGACTAGCAGTTAATCACTCCACGTCTTTGTGCTTTATAGACAGTCACATTTTAGAGGTTTTCCAAATTCCATTAAAGTTGCCGAGTTTTCTACGACAAATTGAAAAAAATCAGGGCTAAGTGGTCAAAGAACTCCCTGCTCGATTTGTTTACAAACAAAGCAAAAAAATTGCTGGTATAAATTCCTAGACTTTTAAATGTTTTACCTGAATGCTCCTTACTACCTTCCCTAGTTACTGCTTACACAGACAGTATTTCATTTTGCCTGTACTTTGTGAATAGGCAACTTCTACGTACACGTGATAATTACACATGTAATACAGATACAATATTCTCACTTCTTTCCCCCTCACCAGTCGTCTTTATTTACTGCTATGCTTTTTTTCTTCCTGTAAATAAATAGTTCACAGTAAAAACACAAAGTGACACTGATAACAGCAAAAGGAACCAAACCTCCAAACACAGCTTCCTTCCAAATTAAAATTACAGTAAGCATCCTATTTTTGCACTGAACTTTTAACACTGCTTCCGATGCAGAATTATTGCACTATGTTCACAGGGACCTTAACGTCTAGTACAATTTTGTTCATGCAAGAACTTACCATCTGGAGCGTATTTTGAAGCTATTCCCAAAAAAATTCCCAGTGCAAGAAAAAGTGACAAGCTAGAAATGGCAAAGCAAATGAGAGTATTTTTATGTCTGTTGGCTTCTGCCTGACGGCGGTTCTGTCCAGATGGTAAGGACGTGAACGTCGCCCGGGCTTCTTGTCTTGCAGAGGTAAATTCGGCTGAAGCGTGGCTCTGTGAAGGTGGTGGGGGTCGAAGAGGGGCAATTCTCCCCGGGACATACCCAGCAGACCTGTGACTGCTCCCATTCTGAGGCCGAAGGAAAGCAGGGGAACTCCCCCTGGCATCAGTGTCTTGCATGTTACAAAGTCACTGCAAAAGGCACACACAGACACAGAGAAATAAAAATAAAAATAAGACACAGGCTTTCAGAATACAGAGCACAGTACATTAAAGAAAACAAAAACAACAAAGCAGCAATTCTAAGACACATGCCTCCTCCTTAATGTAGCTATTTCTATAGTATCATTCACACTGTGGACATTAGTGATTTGCCACAGTGTAACAGTTTGCAACAATAGCAAATACCTCCAATACAAACTGGAAAGAATCTGGTATGGGAACACTACAGCACAAACCACTTCTGTTAGGTATTTTCACGGAGGGTTTTCACAGTTGACTTGTATTGTGTGATTAAGAAACAAGTTGAACAATGAGAAAGCTAGCAACCCCTTCTTCCCCACAGTTATGCGAAGAATGCCTAAATGTATTTCTTCTGCATGCAGAAACCCAACAAGCTCCTCATTGTTTTCCTTTGTGGAAAAGAAGCTGAAGGAGACATGCCTTCATTCCACACTGGAAGCAGCAAGAAGCATTTAAATTGAATACATAAAAACAATTTTATTTATATTCACGCTGATGCAACTTAGTCAACACTTTTTTTTTATTTGAGGAATGTGGATCCTGCAAACTCTTAACCCGCTCGCAGCAGGATTCAGTTGCTAATAAAGGTACATCAGGAACGATCCTGTAAGGAAAGTCTTGTTCCACAAACCTCAGGGTTTGTCTCATTGCTGAGATATTTGGGTTTGGACACAAATCCTGGAAACAACACGACTGCTCCAGATTTCTGTACCTACCACCAAGAACTGAGCACTACTTTTATTTCAGTTACTCATGTTATTTCTATCTTTTCCTGAAGCAGCCAGAGAGAAAAGCCACTAAAAATATTTGTCCCTGATCCACTCTAGCCAATGGTTCTAAACCACTGCACTTTTCTGTGCCTTAAGAGATCCCAAACTGCATTCAACTGCTTTCTTAAGCTTTCTGTTTAACTGTGCTGTATGGTAAGGAGTATACACAAAGCTGGTATTATTATTATTATTTTTTATTATTAACATTTCTAAGGGATGAGGGATTTTTTGAGAAGGCTGCTCAAGTTTCAGTTAACTGAAACCTAACCTTCTAAACCAAATCCTGAAGGGGATTAAGCACAAACCACATGTATTAAATCACAAAATGAATTATGAAAATAAAAACTACCAATAACGAAAACAAAAACTACCAAATGCATAAAGATCCTCTTTCTCTTCCATTAACAAAGGGAAGTCTAAGCTATGCTCTGAAGTGCCAGGCACGCTGGTGAAGAAGAAATACGACAACTGTAATCTTGTTCTGAGACATAGCAAAGGAGTCTTTTGTCTGACATGCTGCAAAATCTGATACTTCACTGTTTCAAGGCAAGAGAGTTGGTATTATTGAGCAGACTGGATTACCCTTTCATGGGAGACAATGCACCTCCAGATGTATGCAAAATGACAATAAAGGCACTGAAACATTAACTGGAGTAGCCATCCCAGAGTGCAAAACTTATGCCAAATCCTCCAGCAGTGTTTCTTGCACCTGTTTGCTGCAGTCAATTGATTTTCACCATTCTCTTCTTTGAAAAACTGTTTCCCATACCTAATTCTCTGCTCCCTAAATTCATTGCCCACTGCTTTATGACCATTGTAAAACAGCCTTCCTTCACCACGTGCTTTTAAACTCAATTAGACATCTTTCAACAGTAAAATCTCAATCATTTCTGTCTTACAAGTAGTGTTAAAAGCTTACTACAGAACAAGATTTTCAACTAATTCAAAGGCAGTATTTATGTCTAACCAAAACAAATACCTAACCATCTTTCTGTTAAAAATAAAGAAGATTCTGATCCAGAGATGAAATTTTTTCATGGTTTGGATCCTAAACTCCATAAACTTGGCTAAAGTTTTCAGAAATGGTGTTTATCTACCTCACTGACAAACTGGCTATGTAGTGTTCATTATAATGTCAAACATATAGAGTTAACAGGTCTTTTAACTAATCAGTTATGCTGACTAAATCCAGAATGCTTATGCAAAGCTTTACTTTTACAACATAATTTTACCACAATTCTGTCTACTAAGGCCTATTTAGACTGCTACCACTCTAAAGAAAAAAAAAAAGTCACTCATTGCAACACACTGAAAACATTTGTGTTATATTTCAAACATATTTTGTCTTATATGTTATAAAGCATTCAGCCCTATTTGCAACCCCCATTTTCCAAACTGTAAAAATTTTCTAACTACCCCATTCAAGTGGTAACACTGGTCACCCCCAAGGATGGGTGGAAAATAGACTGCAGAGGCACATTTTTCCCCATTACAAAATAAAAATAACGAAAACAGCCATAATGAGATACTTAGCACAATCAAAAATTATACCATATAATTTTCCATTACAAGAGGAGTAACCATTTCAACACTTCCTTCCCTCTTCCTGTGTCATTTGAAGTTCTCTAGATGAATTTTATCCTGCAGAGCAGCTACTGACTTTTCTTTTAAATTAAGACACACTGATAATCTGATTCATATTGTTGACTTATTTCCACTGTGGAAGTTTTCAGATAGCATCAAACAAACGCAAGTGAAGTAGATAGCTATATAATCAGTAGTGCCCTAGAGAGTGAGGCTATTTGGTTGTACAGATACAGTTTAACCAAAACGCAGGGGCTGGGGGAAAGAAAAAAAAAAAGTTTTAACTATTTAAAAACACATTTTCTTTCAAGTTCCCAACCACCTGAGTTTTTCTACATAGAACTTTTTCTTTCTCCACCTACAACTAAGGTTTCCCATTTCCCTTTGACCTGTGCCTATGTTATGCTCCTTTAAAAAAGAAGGCAAAAAAGGGTTTGAATGAAAGGAGCCCCCATACAATCAAAGCCACAAGAGCAGACTGGCCTATCTCCAGGACCTCCTAGCCCCACAGAAAAACAAGTCCTCACAAGGAGCTCCACGATTTAGGTATCTCCCCTCGGTAGCACAGCCCTGGACAAGAAAACCACAACTTTTACAACCCTACATGGTGAGTTGTGTCACTGCCATGACACGGAATTTTGTTTTGCAGCTTGCTGCAGTGATTTCACTAAAAGTTAAGTTTTTACAAAATACACAGCTAGTTGTAGAGAATTCCGTCTGCACAAACCTGATACCCATTTTTCACCACAGCTTTTACTTGGGGACATGTAAGTACGTGGTTCCAGCTAACTAATACCAGTGAAACTTCAAATATGCTGATTCAGCTAGAAGATGACAGCTGCTTCAGCCCACCATGTTCTCATTACCACCTCTGTGCTGGGAAGCTAGACACATTTGCATGCCATCCTTCTGCAAGACCAGCACTACTCCACACAACCCAGGCTTCTGCTCATGCACCCCTTAACACCACATCGGCAAGCAGGTAAGTACTTCTCGTATTCATCAGGCCAGACAATCTAGCTTAAACCACTCTAAAAGAATACAAAACAAAACCAGTTTATTGCTCAACAGAAGCAGCAATTACCTGCAAGCTTGTTTCTGTCAACAGAGCACCTGACCTGTGCTGACAGCAAACCCCAAAGTGCCGCCGAGCAGGCTGCAACATCTCCGCTCTCCTCACATGTTCCTTCACCCCTTTCAACTTGTGCCACTACCATACACCTAAATGAACCTACATTGTCCCATACTGGCAAAAAATAGAAATGTATTCACTGTACAAAGCACAGGATAACAACTGACTCTCCTGAAGCCAGAAGAGAGTGGCATGCTTATCTGTTACTCAGAAGGGGGCTGGTTTCCTGAACAGGAACTGGATTATTCTACACCTTTCACGAGGCAGTTCAAAACATCATCTGAAACTACCCAAAAAGTGAGAAATGATTCTGTGAAATACACCAAGACATTTCACACATCTGTTGTGAAATGCGTAGCACAGCAACATGTCAGATGTGCTCTAACACTCCTTCACCATTGCATCTTCTCAAAACTTTGTAAGTAAGTAAGCTTACTTCTACATAGTGGAAATAAATTAATGCTTCCTTTTAAGTATATTTTAAGGATGCATAGTTAACAGGTCTTAAGTATTCTTAAACAGAAAAGAAGCTAGAAGAAACCCCAAACTTTTGTTGCTGTTGGCTATTAAACACTAGCAGTTGCATGCTGACCTATTAATACAGCACTTAATCTCAGAGTATGTAACTGTCATTAAGAAAAGGACCAGGAAAGGGTAAGAGAAACCCACACACATCAAGAATATTATTTCCCTTTCTAACACAGTGCCACGTTGGTCACTGCTGCTTTCTTGGCAAAGGGACTCGTCTGGTGTGAGGTGCTCAAGAAGGGTAAGAAGTCTGTATCAAAGTTCCTGAGTAGCTATAATTTCTGAACACAACGTGGTATAAACTACTGAAGTACAATGAGCACGGCCTTTACAAGCCTCCAGGTTGGCCATTAACTGCTAGGGATACCAATTTCAGGAAAATATTTCAAATGCCTCAGAAGTCCCCAGTTCAACAAATCTTAAGCTTTCCCTTATGAAAAAAGATAGTCCCTAATAGGCACATGGGGGTGTCCACATGCTCTGCCCTGTTGTTTCACATTTTATTCCACTGCCTTGTTTTGAAATTATGCCTATTCATTGTTATAACAGGCAGCATGTTTATAGGAAACTACTTTTCCATCATGAAGTGCAAAAGCTGGAAGGAATATTTGCACAGTAAAACTAACAGAGTTATGTAGCTGTGGGAAATCACAATGTTTACAAAATCCCAACTAAATAAACTGCAAAAGCAGTAGATGACTTCTATCACACATACTACTTGCCGCACACCACCACTGAGTCTTCTCTCTCGCCTAGCAGTTTCAGAAGAAGTTCAGAGGAATAACAGCAATGGCCAGTGAGAAAAGGTTACAAATACATTACAAGGTAATAATTACAAAACTTTGTCCAAAATGAATCACACTGACCCAGCTTTTCTGAATTTGTTGTGTAGTGACTTAATTGTACTGGTTTGGGTTTTTGTTTTGTTTTTTGACACACAGAAAATGCACAAGATCAGATTGATACACAAGCACTAACCAAACCGAGGAACACATTTTCAAAAATAAAGTCTTTCCAAAGTACCATAGATCAAGACACAGAAGTACAAGCATGAATAACATCTATAGTGTAAGACAAGGTCCACAGATAAAAGCCATCTTTACCACTTGCTCTAGTAAAATCTTTTAAGCATACAAGTCCTTCTCTGGTTCAGATGTTCCAAAGCTGTTCCAAATTCAGAATTCCAAAGCGGTATACAAGTAGGAGACAGTTATATATGTTTCTGGTGATATGCAAAACAACTCAATTACTATCCATGGATTAGAAAGGATGTTGGGACAGAGGAAGGGGAAGGTAGAAAAGCTTGGTTCCCAAGGGAAGGAGACAGGTAATTTGTAGTCTGTGGAATACGCGTTTGACTGTGGGAATGAATATGAAATTATGGCATGTCAGCTGAAACCACTCATGTTTATGGCTTACGACATAGAGGAGAGCCATGAATTTAGTTCCTGGCTTCTTCTGAAGGTGTTTGGTAGACCACCCTTAAGGTTGAGGGCTGAAAAATCAGAGGTGAAGTGTCTTTTTTTTTTTTTTCCCTCTACAAGAAGCGTTTCCTCCCTCCAATGATAACTGGGCATGCTTTTGTCTCGTATCAGCAGTTTTTGTGAATGAGCTCTGCAATAGTCACTTGGTTTTACTCACATAATTGCCAGGAGAGCACTTGACACAGCAGATGAAATACCTAACTTTTCAGAAAGCTGATGTACAAAGTTCAGGGATCCTCGTGGTTTTGAGACTGCAGGGATACGTCTGTCTTCTCTGATTCCTGGACACCAAACACTCTCCTGTAAGCACTCACCTGTTCCTAACAGATGTCAAGAGACAGCTATTTTTGGTTTGCTATAATACCTTTGTAACATCTTTAGATCTTGCCCTCTGAGACAAGGAAACAATAGCCAGAAGCCATGGCATTGAAATGGTGGTCCATATATTTAAAATCATGCCATAACACTTCCAGCAACTTCAATTTTGTTCCCTTTGTTTCTGTTTGACATGGTTAATCTTTATAAATCATTTACAGATTGGGGAACTCAGTTCTGTTTTCCATTCATTGTTTAGACAATAGAATGTTTGGGTGGAGGAAATTTTTCAGAAACCTTTTTTTAAATTTGTATCCAAGTGAATCTACCAATGTTTCTATTACAGAGGATCCCGCTCGGTACACCAGGACAGACTTCACGCCTGCTGAAAACAGACGACACGAAGGGAATCATTTTTACTGTGTTTCTCATTCTCAGAAAGGAAAGCTTTAATAATTTGCACAAGAGATCAAAAGTGGAGATTCGCATTTTAATCACACATCTGTCATTAGCTTGCTGCGTGAGTCACAGCTCATTTAGGCCCCAAGCCTGTAACATGAGGAAAAATGGTCACAGGGACATTGTGAGGCTTAGTTTACAGAACACTTAGGTCTCCCACAGCTCAGCAATGCATCCCAGTACAAGCCTAATTTTAAGCAAATAAATAGCTCTGTTTAAGTCAACAGCATCTATGTGAAAGTAACTGATTCGCAGCATTCACCTGAAGAAGATGGTAGGGGAAAAAAAAAAAAGGAAAAAAACTACTACTTATCGTATTGATGATAAGAAGTTGTCTTTGCAGATATTTGCAGTATCTGGAAGAACACAAATCCAATCACAAACCACTACATCTTAGGGCTTTACAAAAAAAATCTATATAATAGTAATACACTTTCAGAGAAGTAAGGTCCAGCTCTGGCACTACTGCAAATGACTGATGAAATAGATTTTTGGCCTTCCGGAGGAGAGTAAGATTAAATATCTAATTCCTTCTAGTCCAGTATTATGGCTGAAAAGCCCTTATTAGAAAAAAAAATAAAACACATTATAAACAAATATGACAGCACAGAATGTAGAAGGCAGTGAGGAAGGTCAAATGCCACATTTAGCTTGGTCAGTAGCCACAAACATACATGCTCCAGGAAACTCCTCACTGTATTGCTAGAATCACTTAATGATCAGCGGCATATCATATTTAAATTATATCTAACGCACTGATCAGTATCATAAAATGTTCTTTTCCACAACACTATACACATTTCTTCCTTCCTCCTCCTGGTTCTTTGTACTTATGCTGGTTTTCCTTTTTGCTAAAGCTCCAAAGTCTTTTTTTTTTTTCCCCAAACTAACTCACATTTCAGTAACTTATGTCATCCCTTGCTTTGATTACTCAAAGGATTCTCTCTGCAATTTTTTTTAATTGTGCATCAGCTACAAAGTAGACAATGCTGCAATGCTGGTTGAGAAGTTGCCATCCATCGGCTGCATTGGTGTAGCTGCACACCCACATTCTTTCAGAGTTGCCTTGCATTTCTATGAGCCAAGGAGTTTGCATTAAGAGATGATTAAGCTAAGAATTCCAAATCACATCCACTGACCAAGCAAATGTGACATCAGCACCTCTTAGCTGTTAGATCCCCCAGAAGATTCTTCATCCTGTAAAAAGATCACTAAGAGGGTATATGACAGAGGTCCATGCAGTCAGCAGCAGCACAGAGAATACAAATGACTCTTCTAATGGGGGAAAAAAAAAAAAAAAAAAGCAGATGAGAAGTTTTTGAACTTGATTCAGTACTGGATGAAGAATTTGTATAGGTTCAGAAAGCAACAGAATTACAGATGAGAAGCCAGTCAAGGATTGTTACACAAAGAATAGCTTAGAAAGTCCTTGAGATTCAAATTGTTGGAGGCTGGAAGCAGTAGTATCATTATGTAATATCTTTACCAGACATCTATTACTCATCACTGCCAGACAACAGGTAATTGTCTGGACACTTTTTCTGCCATTATAGGGCCATTCTTCTACTAAGCTTTAAAATCTCATTTAAACACCTTGTGCCCCTACTTTTCCAAAAATCACCTCTTGCTCTAAGGGCAAAAAAAGCCCTTAGCTCAGCCATTGTAATTGTCTGTTGATATCACAAGCATAAAATATAACTACCTGATGTCCTAAATTAACATGTCAGACTGGTAAATGGTAGCTGAAGCATGGGAACAGCTTCAATACTGCTACAGGATCGGTGGCCTCCAGCAGAAGGGTGGGGTAAATACCAGCTAAATCTGTGACATCCCAAAGCTCTACAGCTAACAGTCTTGCTACTGGTACAAGCTGAAGGGGTTTCCAGAGCTAAGCTAATGCATAGTAACCTGAATACGTCTGGATGCCAGCTTTTTAAGGTATCACAGGAGTCACAGAAATACACGAGCTGGGAGCCTGGTGAATAACATACCGTAATTTAAATTACCTGACATAAAATTTTTCCAAGGGACAATTTTTGAAAAGAAAAACATTCTCTATCACTTCCCATCTGTAAGAATCACAAGCAGAAATGGGATGTCAAATGGGATGTGTAAGAACAGAAGCAAGTCTCCAAAATGCAAAACAAAGACTTCTAAGCCACCATTAAGTATGCACTCTGCTGAGCTGCGCTCATATTTGGGATTACTGTGGTAAATTCCTTTCTAGAGAACTCCAAGAACTTTGCACCCAGCGGCCAAGCTTTGCAGTGTGCTGCTAGGTAGAGCTAGTCATTTCACATGACTACTCTACCTTTTTTTTTTCAGTCCCACGTGCCAAAAAAGATAGAAGAGCTACTAGTATGTCCCTTTTTGTTAATGGATTTCACAACAAAGGAAGAAAATCAGATACAGGTCTTAAAGCATGCATTCTCTTCAGATACAGGTCTTAAAGCATGCATTCTCTAACGTCTTCAGTATTTCCTCTCCATATTGGCAAATTCAGCACTTTTTCTCCCTCACATCTTTCTTCAAGGTATATAGTTTTCTACTCCCTCCCCATTTCCTTTCCCAGTATTGCTGTTCCAGGAAAATACTTCTGTGGATTTCTGAATCCACATCTACAAACAATTCATTCCCATTTGTCTTGCCAAAAATATCTCCACTAAATCAACACCGAAATCCTTTTTTTTTTGTAAAAATAAGCTCAGAATGGCTTAGAATCAGAATGACTTAGAATCAAGATTAAGCATGACTTGATTCAAAACAAAAAACTGTAATTTAAACGTTACAGATTTTAATCTTGTTTTGACGTACACTTTAGACAATTCCAAAGAACTGCCTTGCTAACGCAAAGGATGAGCTTTGCCATTGTGCTCGTGTCACACAACTTCTGGCTATGCAGACAGGGAGACTGGCCAGGTGATTAGCTCCCACTGACTGCTGCCAACAGCTTTTGGGTCACAGAGCGGGGCAGGCAGGAGCTGAGGAGCAGGAGACCCCCAGCCAAGCTCCAGGGTATGGGTCTTCACGCCCACCGCCTCCCATGAGAGGCCAAACAACGCAGAGGCCTGGCGCCTGCACGCGGGGCGGTGGCAAGGCGAGGCCTGGGTCTTCCCCATCTCCCACAGGTACAGCTGGCAGCGCTGAGCCACTGCACAACATCCCCGACATTCCCAGTGCCCGTCCTTCTTGCTTCATATGGAAGAAAAACGACACTGCTTCAACACCAAGGAGACGTACTGACTTCTTTTAGTTCATATTTTCTTGGGTATGTGGGCATCTATCTGCACCTTTCATGGTAAGGATGTCATGATCAAGAGTCTGAATCAGACTGGCCCCATGGTTTGTTCTTCAAGCTGCTAGGATTAGCAGATCTCATTCTGCCATATCTATTTTTATAATCATCCCTTAAAGGAAAAAATAACCTTTATGTTCCTCTGCCCCATGACCTGGTTTGTCAACTTGGAAGAAGTGTGATTTGTGCCACCAAATGGCAACTGTTCCAGTCATGGGACCAGTTATAGCTTGGAAACCTCTGGAGGATATAACAGGACCTGATTAAAAAAAAAGAAAAACACATTTTTCCTACACTGGGGTCACCAACATCTGCTGTTTAGTGTGTCCACCCTCCAACAATTAGCAGTAAGTCTGATGAACAGGTTAAGAGCTCCCCATCAACCCTAGCCACTGTTAATGACATTCCTAATTAAAATAAACCTTATAGTCTGCCACCTACCTAATACCTACCTCTAGCAGCACTCACCACAGCTAACCTTCAGATCAAACGCTAAGTTTCAGAAGGCACTTTGGCAACCTCGCTTTATCAAGGACCTCACAACAACCTCCCGTTTTCTGTTCTGTTGTAGTTGCTTCCCTCTTTCTCACTCTCCCCTTTCTTTTTTTTTTCCTCCTCCTCCTTTTTCCTTCACGAATCCCATTCATAGCTGGGGGTATTGCCTGTGCTTTACACAAAACTTACTCTTCTGGGCACTTTGCCCACAACACGCTCTCTGCTGGATGCTGAACTAGCAGGGAGAGGGCAAGAAAAACAAGCTAAATATTGCTCCCAACAAGCTCGACCTGGCAGAAGACCTCACGTTGCCAGAGGCAGCGCGCAGGATCCCTGCAGACAAAGCAGCCACACGCTCTGTAAGAACAAAGATGATCCTCTCCTGCTCCTCCCTACTGCTATCCAGGGGCCGTTTCACATCAGTAATGCAGGCACCACACTCCTACAAATCTTTTGCCGTGCTGCATCAAAACCGGGCTGATGCTACCCCAAAATTTCAAGTGCTGTTTTACCCACCTCAATTAATTAGCTTTGCAGCCCGGGACGCTATTTCGTTGTCATAACGACTAAGGGATATAAAGCCCCTTCGGTTTTAAAGAGACTCCACACCACTGGTTCAACCTTTAAAACATAACCGAGGACGGCATCTCCGACACACAGCCCGGACTGAGCCGTGATGTAGCACAATTGTCACCGCACGCCCGCTTTCATTAGGAGGGCTGAGAAATACAGCCCCCATTGCTGTTGCGGGGTGGCTTTTTTGTTTTCTCTTCCCCTCTCCCCCCCCCCACAGCCGTTGGGCAAGTACAGCGAGCCACGAGCCGGGAGGGCAGCCCGCAACCCAAACGCTGGGGGGACACACGACCCCTGCCCTGCCGCCGGCCCGAGGGGCAGCAGCGCGGCTCCCCGCACCACCTGCCGCCCTGCCCACACCTGCCGCCGGCCGCACGGACCCGGCACGGGGTCACCGGGGCCGGGCCGCTCCCTTCCCCTCCCCTCCCCTTCCTTTCCCTTCCCTTCCCTTCCCTTCCCTTCCCTCCCCGCTGCCGGGAACAAAAGAGGCCGGTGCGGGGCGGCCGCCCGGCAGCGCGGCCCTCTCCCCCCGCTCCCTCTCTGCCCCCCCCCGGTCCCGGTGCCGGTGCCGGTGCCTCCCCCCCGCTCTCACCTGGGCCCGTCGCGTCGCGGCGGCGCGCTCAGGGCGGCGGCATGGCGCTCCCCACCCCGGACACGGCGGGCGAGCGGCCGCACGGCTGCTCGACACCCCCCGCGGCTCCCCGCCCCGGCTGCCGCCCTTACGCAACTGGCAGCGGCCGCCGACGGCGCAACCCCCCCGGGGGCGACGCTTCCCGGCCCCGAAAGGAGGCGGCTGCGCCCCTCCACCGCCGCCTCCTCCTCCTCCTCCTCCGTCCCGGCCCGCCCCCGGCACGGGGAGGAGCGGGGCCGAGCCGCCCGCCCCTCGCCCCGCCCGGCGCCGCGAGGGTACCTTCGGGGGGGGTGGTCGGCACCGCGACCCCCAGGAGCGGTAGCTAGGCGGTGGGGAGGGAGAGAGGTGCCGCGGGGTGCCCGAGCCCCCAAAATGCGGTGCAAAGGCGCAGGTGCTGGGGGGGGAGGTTGTAGCGGTGGTGGGGGTCCCTGCCGGGTGTGAGCGGCGGCAGCGAGGGGAGGCACAAACCCGCAGCAAGGGAGGGCGGCGAGAAGCGGGCGGGTACCAGCTGGTTTTCGTTCCGTTCAGGCTTAGGGAAACATAGAGAATAAAGTTACTCACGCGTTTGGGCTTAAAGAAAATAAAGGTACTTACGTGAGCCGGTGCCCGGGCAGCCTCTGACCTGGGAAAAGAGCTAGCTGGAAAATCTGATTCTGGTTTCTGCATATATACACATGCCTATATAAATGTATGGTCTGATTTGGACTACTATCAAACCAAAGCCCAAAATATTCTCGATTTTAAGGAACCGGTGCCCGCAGCTGTTCCCCAGCAAAGCACATCATCGGTCTGATGTAGAAACTCGGAGGGACTGAGGAGCTCCAGCACTTACCTTCGCTGGAGACCCGGAGCTCCAGGGCAGCCGCCCAGGTTGCTGGCTTTGATGTAGATCTGACAACGGGCTGCTCTTAAGTTTGGGACCTCCCACCGTTTCCAGTGCACTGAGGTTGGGCCAAACTCTCTACAAATCGGAAAGAAAAAAAAAAAAAAAAAAAAAAAGGAAGAAGGGAAAAAAAAAAAAAAAAAAGCCCTGATCAGATTCAAAATGCTTTGAATGAAACGGTTCCGGAAATACAGCCAACATTTTCCAACTTAATTATTTCCTTGGGAGAATTCCAGACAGCTGGGAACCAAGTGATAACTCATGCATATTCCTATAAACGCTGCCCCGTAACTTCAGTTCTAGCCATTTCTTCTTTGTTTACCGCTGAGCGCAGCCGGCCCGTGTTCGCGTGCAGCCCGAGGAGACATCTAGTGACTGAACCTCAAACTGCAAACCCAACCGGCCCGAAACCTTGGCGGTCGCCCTCGTTTCGGGGCCGAGGGGCGAGGGCTCCTGGCCACCCGCCACCGTCCAGTGGCCACCATCCATCGAGGAGGCCGATTTCAGGCCGCCCCCTTCGTGACCGAGGTCTGGAGCAGCGCGGTGCTGCACAGATTTGTCTGCAGAGAAGCGGGACAGGCTGGGGCAATTCCTAACTTGCAGTAAACCACGGCGAAGGAAGCCCTTGGGTATATGAATAAGGCGTTTTCATCTCCCTTTGATCACGCCTTTGTCTTCTTTAGCTTAACTTTTTTTTAATGCCCGGGAGCGCAATCCTTTTAACACGTGCGACTGTAAATCTTTGCCTCGTTTCAACAAATGCACACACAAACTGAGCATTCACATTTGCCAGTGACTTTAGTTTTGAAGACCAAGCCAAACTGACGGCAGCTAATCTTTGTTTAATGTGAAGTTCAAATATTTCAGCTGGAAAGCAAATGTCCATTTTAAAATAAAACAAAACAAAATCTGCACTGCACTGGACATCTATTTTACACATGTACTACTGTGCTTGCCCATGAAACGCACATGCTCAATTATTAATTCAGTTGTCTATTTGGATGGGCAATTGTGTTCATACACAGTGAAACAGTAGCAAATTAATACTTGGTGTACTCTTTTTACTGAATGGACTTTTATTTTTTTTTTTAGCGTGTGTCTGACATCCTGAAAAACACTTTTACATCAAAACACTCCTTCAGTTATCTTTCTTCATATATTCCTGAACTATTCCTTGAGAATGCCAAGTGAAACAGAACTGCTTATCCATTGGAAACTGCTTATCCTTTATCAGAACAGCACTGCTTATCCATTGGAAAGATATGGGTCCAAGACCAGAAAGAACCATTTACTTCTTATACGCTTCTTCAGACTGCTGATCAACATTCCCAGTCCGGGGTGTGCAAAGATCTCGTTTCAGTGATATATGGGTAGATGTTTGTTGGTACTCACTGTGTGGGGGCAAAAAGTAGAAACACTTCTACATACATGAGGTAATCCGAAGCTAAACGCATTGTGTTATATATACATATATTTTAAATGACACACACACATGCTTCTCGTTAACCTGACTCAAATCACAAATATCTGTCAACTGTAAAAACAGTAGATCAATTACAGAATGGAATTATCACCTAACAGCTACAGTTTCCAAAAGTGATGGTTACATGTGGATATAACAGTAACCTAAACCCCTAAGTATGTGAAAGATTGGATTTGCAAGATTACCTGGCTGTTTGAAATCTCGGTATCAAACCCAAATGGTGCACTGAAGCATTGCGTCTACATCTGGCATGACTTCTTCCCTCACACTGCTTTGGGTTTAAGCAGACAAATCCTTGTGTCAAAAGTATATCGCAAACCTTAAAAATACCAAAAGGCAGATTTGAAAGAGGCCATTGATGTGGTGACCATGGTCTGATGATTTCAAAATAAGTAAGGAAGCCACCTTTTGTATTTCTAAGCAAAAATAAATTCTAGTGGACTGGGGGGTCAGTGGTAAGTGTGTCCAGTTACCATTCAAAATCAGGGCCTAACTCTGAATTCCTATCCAGATCCTTGTGATTCAGAAAATTTTGCTTTTGTTGGTGTACTGCAGGTAAGAGAACAAACATACATATTTCTTTCCTTGTTAAGCCTTTCTGGCACTCATCCCGGGTACTCTGTGGTAATACCTTTTCCATATAGTAGCTGTGTTTTAAATTATCATACTAAACACATGTATTTTTAATTACCTCTCTGGGAGTTTAACATATTGTGTGGCAAAGAAAAGTGAGATTCCTGAAATAAAACAAAGGCTGCCTAGGCTGAAGAGGTTTGCTGTTGGTAAACTCCTGCTCCTCCATTGAAATGCTGTGCTTCAACCAAAGCTAGCAGCAGTTAACAAGATGTAATGACAGCTTAAAATAGAAGATGAAAGCGTTTAAATTGCACACTAGAGGAATGCTTAGATCTGTAACCAGGTTTTAGTAGGGAGTAGTTTCAGTGTGTCTTCTTGTGTCATAGTGTATTACAATTCCCCTCTGACATTTCCACCTTGTAGTCTTCCCTTCCCACTGAAGGACCGTGCCATTTTGTTAATTCACGTCAGAACAAAGCCACTTAGCACTCAGCTCTCTTTTTGCAGGTCTGTGAGAAAGTGTGAAGAAAGTCTTACTAGAGACTTCATTTATTACTACTGAAATTAATAGCACTAAAAACAGACAGCAAAAACCTGTGTCATGTGGCGAACATAACAAGGCTTCAGACTCTGCTCTGTGTGCTTCAAGGATTTCACAGACCTCCCTAAAGCTTCCCCTAATCGATCCACTGAGTTGAGTTCTATCAAAACCCTACCTTTCATTCTGCCTCTTCACTTCAGATGTTACCAACAATTTTACAGCAGAGAAACACATTGGAATTTCAAGATTCTGGGTCATATAGAGATCAGAAAGTGTTGAAAGCCAACAAGAAAAAATGAGATATTTTGTTTCTTTTGTCTTTTAAATGTTATACTCTGTAAGCAGACACTGACAGTGAACCAGCAGAATCATTTCAAAACTCCTGTTAATGATGGGAGCATAGGCTGCAATGAAGGTTGAAAGGAGGATTTGTGAACTGGGATTTTAAAGAAAGGTTGGAGACAACTATGAGGACCAAATGAGAATAGGCTGAGTAGCCAGACATATATAGCAGAAAAACATAGAGGGAAAGCGAGGGGAGGGGAGGGAGATATGGCTGTATTTTGTCTTCCATAATTCTGTAAATTACAGTTTGGAAAATACAAAATGCAAACTCATATTGCATTAATTTTTAATATCATCTCAGTAAAAGTCACAATTCTTACCAAAGCTATCCATATGCTGAGTAGTCTCACACCAAGAAGTAATTACAATGATTTTTTTCCGCTGTGTTTGCATTTTGGTTCAATGTGACTTAAAAGATTTAATCTGACTGTCTTCTGTATTTAAATAGTTTTCCATGGGAAGGCTTTTCTTTGAAGGTCTCCACCTTCCAAGTCACTTCAATATTTATTTCAATGTGATTAGGGTTGATATGTAATGCCAAAAATACTAGGCAACTGCAGTAGTAAATTTGGCTTACATTTAATGGAAACTGATTGTTAAATGAGCTACTGGTAACCCTAAGGGCTATTTGGTCCTGTCTGCCTGTTTGATCAAGAAATGGAAACAAAATGTAACCAGAAAAACTACTAGTCTAGTCAATCCAAGGAGAGTCCAGTCTGGAGTGCTGTGCTCTTAAACCAAAAGCTGCAGTCTACAGATCTTTACATATCTATTATATTTTTTTTGATAATTATGGGGTATGAGCTCTTATATTTCATAATCCATAAAGCAGACTAAAAATCATTAAATGCATTATCTCCTACAAGTTGCCTGCCAGAATTTAGTGAGACTATTTGGAATATCTATGACTGTGTTTCATCTCATGCATTTAACATTATCACTTTATTGCATTTCTACATGCATAATTAATAATAATAATGCAGAACATGCATAATATTTCTGTGCCATAAATATATGTCCTGAGTATTTGGGGGGTCTAATTTTGTGTTTAGTAGACAACAATTTTAGTTAACGTACTGAGAAATTTACAAAAGGAAGAGCAGAACACGAAACCCAGATTTCTGATCCTCACTCACATTGGCAGATATATACAATACAGCAGATACACACACACACACAAATGTGTTGTCTTAATCTTGGAGAAAGAAGGAAAGTCTGGCTTCCACTGTTGAGAAATCTATTATAAATGTTTTGCATGTATATTTAAGAATTACATATCTGATTGAAGGCACAGTATAAATATCTAGAAGTAGAAATGCTCAGGAACATCAGATAACTAAAAAGCATTCATAAATACTTCCAGAAAAAAAGGGAAAAAAAAAGCTATAACACTTCTAAAGCATTCCCAAACACAAGTGTAAAAGCTGTATTTGCAGGTAATCCATTTCATCCAAGAAGAGACATATGCAGGTAAGATACTTTTTGTATCTTTGAAAAACTAACAATTAAATTGCAACCTTAGGACACCAAGGGAAGGTACATTCCCATGGCATAAAACAGAGGTTTAAAACAAAGCTTCCATCACACAGTGCAAAACAGATCTCTTGTACAATATAATTTACTATTGCAAATCTTTGTGCACAGCTTTGGGCTCTAAACTCCAATATGCATTCAGGCCATAGTCCTCAAAATTATACTCTTTTTATTAAAAAAGACTTCTCTAAAACTGCATGAAAACACATTTGATGCACTTTTTAGTAATACCATAGAATAATACTTACCTTGTATTGTATCAAAGCAATCATATGCCTACGTAAAACTGGAGGGGTTTATTTCCAGTAAATTTTCAGTTTTCTGTCAACACAGTATGTCACCAAATGGCTGACTGAACCTTTTTTCCTTTTGGGAAAGAACAAATACAAAGGCTAATTACTGTTACAGGAAAAGTTATCTGTTGGGTTCCCTGCATAGGATATCATCCTGACCTTTTGTTTTTTTACAAAAACAGGAATTGAAGTGTCTCATATGAATGACAGCCAAATGTAAAAACAAGAAGTATTTGACCATCAGAAATGAGTCCCTTGATTCTCTGATGTGCATTTGCAGTGCTGCAAAACACAGTTCATTTAAAACAACAGAGAATTCAGGTTGACATACTCAGTAATTGTAAAACACATGCCACTTCTTTGAAGTCAGCCTCTAAAACAAGACATTGTGGCGAAATGCAATGACCATTACTGACTTCAGTGAGGTTTATTCAAATAAATAAATAAATAAATTTGGACTATCTGTCTGGTGAGCAGAGGTTTGTCTAGCACAGTAGCTGGTGACAAGAGATGATAAGAATATAAGAAATAGTTAACTAAACATACACCAACACTTGGTTATCTAGTCACCCATCTCCCAGTGACTGGAGGCTCTGGATCACCTCTGATACACTTTCATTTTCCAGCCATTAAAAGAGCCTGTTGCTTTCTGAATTCACATAAGTTCCTAGCATCCATAATGCCTCATGACAAGTTATTCTACAGCCTAACTGCTTCTTGTGAGAAATACCTCTTCTTGCCAGGTTTGGAGCTTCCACGTACTTGTTTCATTTGATACTCCATAGTTCTTACACTGAAAAATACAGTCGTTCCTTCTCCGTGCCACTCATACATGTTCTTCCCTACTCATTTATTTTCCACTCTAAATACATAGAGTATGTTTCCTTGTTCCTTACATGGAAACTGTTTAATATCTCATCCTTAGCGTGCTTTATCATTCTTTTTCCAATTTGATACATCATTTATTTTTAAGGTAATAGGACCAGAATTGCAGTAGGCTCCAGCATATGGGCACCCTGGATATAAAAATCTAATTTTTTATTCTTCTCTTCTACACAAATGAACTCTTAAGTCATTTTTCTTCTTCTAGTCACCACTGATACCTGCTTAGTAATATTCATTGTAATGCCAAGACCTTACATTCCTGAACAGCAGCTTTCTAGAATCTGTAACTGTGCACATAAATTTTACTTAGGACACCCCAACAAGTGGTAAATACCACAACCAGATCTGTAAGTTTTTAAGAAGTAACTGCTCATCAGATTAATTGCATGTTCCTGTTATGAGTCATGTAGAAAATGAAGCCAGTTAACTTAAACCTTGGTTTTATTTTGCAACTGCAAAGCAGCATAGGCAGCAGCAGCAGCTGAAGAACTCCGCCATTTTATGATCACCTTTTATTTCCTGTGATCATATGTACTTCGGAGGACTAGGAATTATACTGAGGCTCAAACATTTTCAGTGCCACCTAACTTTTAGAAATGTTTTTCAATACGGTTTATAAGTGCTGAAAGGGAAAGCTGAAAGGTCACTTACAAACTCATCCTCTAGAGAGCTCCAAAAACTCAGATTACTGAGATATACACATTCATGAACAGCTTCATATAAAGGAACAATGAAAAAATGGTGAGCTTCACAACACACCAGAAAGAAAAAAAAAAAAGAAAAGAAAAAAAGAAAAGAAAAAGGTGTAAGAAAACAGAACTTCACTTCCCTGTTGTCTTCTCAATTGCTGTCATTTAATGTTAAGATAAATAATTAGAGGAAGAAAGTAAGGGAAAAATGCCTGATAAAGTACAAAATATGCACAAGGCAAGACATAGTTCTCAGTGTAAGCATGCCATTCTTTGTACTCTGAAGGTTAGACAACACTATAACAGGGAAGTTCTCTTCTACTGACCCCTTTAATTTTCCTTCGAGTCCTTTTGCTACCAACCTACTATTTCTCTCTACTATTTCTCTCTTGCTTTTTGGTTCCATTCCCTTCCCCCACTGCTTGTTGTACTGCCACAGAAGTACATTTGCTAAGCAAGCCAGATGTACATGTTGGACTGATACCAACATTTTATATTTAACTTCTACCTCCACAGAATTTAATGGAGTAAGCTGCATGGAGCAAAAATGAACAAACAAACAAATAAAACAACAAAAACCCCACACCCAACAGCTGTGAACATACTACATGTTTATATACAATGCATCCCAAACTCAGACAGCAAAGATTTTTTAGAAAATGACTTCTCAATTGAAACTTCAGGCTGAACATACAGATAACAGCATGTATCTGTCATGGCAATTTTCTTCCTGTCTGAATTAGACAGACCGGAGACATTATGAAGATGAAAAAGGTAGCCATGACTTAAGCCAAGCACAGCGAAAAGAATGCTAATTGGGGTCAAAAAAAAAAAAAAAAAAAAAGGAAACTACACTAAACTAAACTAAACGAACAAACAAACAAAAAAACAGCACCACACACAACCAAGTCTTTAAATGATCTGAGGTAACGTCTGCACAGCAACAGATACCGAGAGCAGAAAGGGTCCTGCTGGCTTCACATATCACGCAGACTGTCTGCTGGACCAGTTTGCCCGCTGTTTTCCAGTACACGTGGTGTTTTGTAGCATACATTTATATTGATTATATGTGTAAGGAATCACAGATGGTGAACCTTACTCCGTGCTGAGCAACAAAATGATCAGACCTTCCCATGGATTCAGACTAACTCTCCAGTGAGGCCTGAGCAACATACCAGTTTCCTGCTGGCCCCTGCTGCAGAGACGGTTTCATGCAGGCGTTGGACTAACCTTCCTCCTGGATGTGAACCAGAGCCGTGCTTTAATCCTAGAGAATGAAAAACAAAGGAGTCAATAAATGAGCTTGTTAAACAAAACAAACTTGTAAATGGGTGCGATGAGAGCTACTTTCTAAAAAGGGGGTGTTCTTCAGCAGGCTTGATCAGAACAAGAAGCTGTCCGAGACTGGGTAAAATTTGGGTCCTCCCCTTGAAGTGCACCATGGCTGGAACATAAACCCTTAGAGATTCACAGTCCAGCCAACAGAAAAGGGCAAAGAGCGAAATACTATTGTTTCACAATGCTGTGGATGCTTTTAGGTCAAATGTCTTCCTATGCACAAATAATTGCTTATTCCACAACTACAGAGATCATAATCAAGTTTGTTCTTTTAGTTCATCTCACTTATCTAAAGCTTAATACTCTTGATATTTCTGTTTCAACTCATGGTTTTCAGGGCATAACCCCCCTCCACCACCCAAATCCTACATGTACATTGTTTAGCAACTTCATCTTTGTGGTGTGATTGATTAAGTATGAAAATCATAAAAACAAAATAGGAGAAACAGTGTTGGGAATATTTTTAATTAAAAATAGATATATGTAAGTAAACTCTTCTTTGTCTTTTTTTTTTTAAAGCTAATTTTATTTTGGGTACTATCCAAGGTCATTTTAATTGAAAGAATGTAGAGTAGAAGCATTTTCCCTGTTTATTTTGCATTTTTGGTATTAGATTATGTCCACTGAGCTTCACAATTTTTATTGTATGTCACAAGTAACCAGGGAGAGACAACACTTCTTCAGAGTCAGAGAAATGTATCTATAAATCATAGATTGACTGAAGGACAGGCAGTATAGAAACCACTTTCAATTTAGAAACATCCTCCTCAAAGCAAGGTAACAAATTAAAGTGATATAACAGGCACAAATGTTTTTGCATGCTGTTATTTCAGAATATCACTAAAATTTAAGCAGTACTATCTGATCTATTTGTCCTGTAGAGTGAATACTCAGTAACATGTTGCTACATACAAAAAGCCTAAAAGACTGTTCAGTAATAATGACTTTTTTTTTTTTTGAAATGTATGCCTCATTAGGACTTCCAAATTCAAGCTTTTATTTATTACCCCCCCCCTTTGCAACCCTTCTCTGTCCTGTGTCCCTCCCTCCCCCGCTCCCCCCAAACTTTCCCCAGTCCCCAAAGGGATGCTATTTTATTTGATGTATTTACCTGTGAAGTATTATACAAATATATTCAGGCTGTCTTAATATCTGCCTTGGAAGGCCTGCAGCTCTACAATTAAGTTTCTCAATACAGACTGCATATCAACTTAATGACAGAGATTGCTGACTGGTAAAACAAAAGGTCTGAGATGTGAATGGCTCCTGTATGTCTCATTGGTGCTAATCCTGGAGATCATTAATCACATCTTAAAGGGAAATATTAGTGATTACTCCGATTACTCCTAATTGGTTCCAGCAGAGAGGGGAAAATAAATAAATTAATTAATTAATTAATATGGCTGATATCTGGCCATCACTGTTTGAAAGTACCATATTCCAACCCAGAACCGGAGTGGAGCAGTGCCTTGTGATCTGGAATTGCTTGCCTGGAGAATGTGGCTGCTTTCTCCCTTCAACAGGATTTCACTTCCACCTTGATACACGTGATGTTCCTTGCACTCACCAAATTTTCCAGTGTTTCCTCAATGAGAAAGAAAGCTACCTGAAACTTCATAGGAAGCCAATTTCTTTCTTTGGACTACTCTTGAGTTAGAAACTGAATTAGAGATGTATTTAAGATCTGAACAGTACTGTCAGGTGAAGGCCATTATTGTTTCAGGGCCAAGTAATAAAAGGACATAAAAGGACACTGGAGAAAAAAAAAAAATAAATAAAATAAAGGGACATAGAAGTCAGCTTAGGAGAAACTTCTTCACAGCTTAAGGCTCTTCTTAATATTTAGATAATGCTAGAACAGAAAAACATCTCAGTATGGACCTGGTAAATTTAAAGCATGAGAGGGCTACATTTAATGTCTGATCAACACTTAGTGATATGTTTGATACTTCAGTTGTAGTACTGAAATCTTCTAGATTACAAATATCCTAAAGTCAGAGAAGTCCTGGGATCAGTGAGGCCAAAGCTGTGATCTTCCCTGCCATGTAACCTAATGCAACCCATCAGTTACGACCTCAGGCACGCGCCAAGACCTCCAAGCCCCAAGAATGCAGAATCTCAGAAATGGTTGTGCAAATAGGACCACATAAAGAAAAGTGCAAACTCAAGTGCATCTAGTATTTGGTGGAGTCAACTCCCATGCCTCTTTCATCAGCTTGAAGTTTCAACGTTTGCCTTGAAGACTCTAGACTCTCTATTCTCTCTAGAATACTATAGTTACACCAGAATCTATTCTTTAGTTTTTCAAATAAGTATTTTTAGTGTGTGTTGCAGCTGGTGCTTAACAATATAAGTTGAACATCCTTTGAAAGTTCAAAACCCAAGAGGTAAATCAGAAGTACTAGATTTGGAATAGTTTGTCTTGAGGGAGAGGGATAAACTCAGGACTTTTTGTGGTTCAACATATGTTTTTGATATACCGGATAGGGTTGGGCTTGAATTCACTAGCTCTTCCTTGTTGAAAAGGCCCATAAACATCCTCAGGGAAACAGATCTCTTATAAAACTTTACAGAATGCATTCTATTTGGAACTAAATTCCAGACGCTATCTACACTCAGCTCTATAGAAAACATTTTAAAAAAATGTCTAATTGATAGTATCATTTCTATTTCACAATACAGCATTGTCTTCCTATCAATCTGCTTGTATCCTCTCACAAACAGTATAATCATTAAAGACTACTTAAAGGGTAGCAGATAGCTAACAGGATACAGACACTTTTATCTTTGAGTTGACTTCAACTGCTTCTCCAGCATTTGAAAAGAATGATGGATTTGTGTTTATAAAGTGAGTTAAAAACAAAGTGCAGAGGAATTGCTTGATGCCAGCATGGGGAAGCATACTGAAGATTGGCAATTTTCTTGGTCCAATACTATGATAACCAGTGTCTGTCTTGCAACAGTTACTGAGTTCATATTCTCAGCAGAAGGGTCAAGCTCAGGAAGATTTAATACAAATTTTGGGATTTACCAGTTCTGGTCCTTGAGTCATTAACAAGGACAGTCAATATTGCTGATTAACGTTGTCCAGAAAACCTGTAAAATGAAAAGGAAGTCAGGAAAAAAAAGAAAGAAAGAAAGAAAAAGACAGCCACACTGACCTAGGAGTACATACTTGAAACATAAGTATAAATTCATCTAAAGAGAGTAATATCATTTGCCAATTTTCCTGCTAGCATAGATAGATGTTTATATATTCCTACAGCATTCAAAGCCAGAGCCTCCCCATTGAACAGTATCAGCTAGACTGTCTATAATAAAGTTTTTTCATCCTAGTATGTTTAATGTATTAATATCTAGCAATTAGGGTATATGCAGCAAAGGGCGTAACCAAAATTAGAATGCTTTTAGCTGTAATCTCATCTAAAAATAACTTTAATAAATTCATTGTTTTAGCATGTTTGTATCTCACTGTCAATGTTTGCTGTTCATTAGTGCACAGAATTGCTGCTTCTAGGCATAATAAAATGTATATCAGTAAAAAATAAATGTAAACATTATTACACAGAAATGAAGAAGTATTATTTAAACAGAATTCTCTGTCTGCTTACAGCTGTTACCTACCCATAACCTTTATTACATGAATTTCCACAGGAAAGCACATGGAAAGATAACATAATGAAGGCAGGTGTTTTCAGGCATACAATTCTCAAGAAAACACAGTATGATTTATCATTGAAGGTTTGAATTTCCCATTAATATGTAACATTAAACACATTAGAAATTTAAAATACAACACATGAAAACAAAGTTACCCCTGAAGCAGTTAGTCTAATCTTATCTGGGCAACTGGAGCTTGATTGCAGGTCTGCTTCAAAGGGCTTACAAAACCCACTTTGATTTACAGCTTCTACTTCGGGAAAAATCTTTTAAGAATATAAAAGGCCCAAACAGATTAAAATTCTCAATGTCTTCAGCAAATACTTTCAGGTCTAATTAGTTGTAGCAAGACTGGAAACTTCAAAATCATGGCAACTGCCTTCAGAATGGTTTGTCTATGTTTTTGGAAAACTGTAATTTTGGTCCTTCTAGCTAGTACAAACAAAATAAGAACCTAGAAAATTCAAATATGGTCAGACTGAATGACCATATATTTGTTTTTCTATTGTACTAAATAGCTATATTAGAATCAGTTCCTGTGCAGGACTGCAAACACCCAGATTCCATTTCCATGAAGAGCCAAGACAGCTCTGTACCTTGTGATATCACCAAGGCCACCAGAAATGTCAACAATAACTTTGCAGAGACCTCATTATAGAGCTTAAAACATTTTGTTACAGTGCTCTCCAATGGTGTCCAAAGTAGTGGGGGTAGAGGTACATGCACGCTAGGGGTTGTGCAGGACAGTCCACTGTGGTATAGGAAGAATATATTTTTGTACCATTAATAAATAAAATTAAATAAATTTAAAATAGTGCAAACATCATCTTTATCTAATCTTTTTAACTTGTGTATATTTTTATAATGTACATAATATTCTAGTATAGCTGTGCATTTATGTAATTCATAAATTAATAGATACATGTATCAGGGGTGCCTGCTCAAAATAAAATGTTTTAGAGTTGCATGATCCAAGATGCTTGGAGACCACTGGTCTACTCATAGTACAGTAATGGTATCAATGAAAAAAAAATGGAGGACTTGCTGTCATTAAAACTCTGTTTTGGTTGTTTGCTTGATTTTTAATCAGAATCAAGTACTCTCCCAAGGACATGTGACAATGCACAAGAACTGAGAAAAAAAAAAGTAAATCTGTAGTGTTTATTCCCCTCCTCTCTTTTCTGCCTCTTTTTATTTTTCCATTTTCCTACTTCCTCTCTGTTTACAGTTATATTTGGCACTTTTCTGTCCTGTACATTTTCCCTCCCATTTAGACTAGTTCAATTCAAAAAAAAAAAAAAAACACTTTACTTTATAAAGCCAGAGCTCATACTTCCTTTTGTCTTTGTATTTCCTTTTTCTCATTTTGTCTAGTTCTGCCACAATCTCTCCATATTCCCAGTGTCTCCCCTTTTTTTCTGTCTTTCTACCCTTTTTTCCCCTCCTTTACCTAACCACAAACCCCCTTTATCTTACTTGCAGAGCCATCATTGGGCCTTCCCATTGTCCGTTTCCCTCAGCCTTAACCTTTTTCTTTTCCCCGCTGGGACCTTACATTTTCCACATCCTCTCTTTCCTGTTATTTTCTTTTCCCATGACAGGAGGGAAGAGAAATACTTGGGAGTAGAGACATGCCTTTGTGGTGTTCTGTTTCCTCTAGCCTTCCGGCTACCCTTTCTCTTGGCAGCAAACCTCCCCCAGCCAGAGCAGCAATAGCTGACCACGCGCTGCAGCAAGTCCCTTCCTGCCTGAGGTCCTCTGCACCACCAAAATGCGCAATGCAGCGCACCGCCAGTGAAGCCTGATCCACTCCTGGCAGCAGGTTGGGAGGTTTCTGGGAGGATGCCCTGAGTCATGAAGCACTGAAACCAGCACGGGGACAGGCAGACAGGGCACAATAGGCAAAAAGAGGGAGCAAGTAACAACACACGGTGAGAAACCAGGTATGTGCCTGTGAGCAGCAGCTGAAGAATGAGACAATTCAAAGAAAGGCTTTCTATACTCACAGGTGGCAATTACATGCCAGGGCGTATTATTTCAATTATAGTGTTACAGGAGGAATCATTACAATTAGCAGTCTGGCAACATGCAACTTAGTAGTCAAAAGTCACAGCATCTTGAAATCTGAAGTTACTTATATAGTTGCTTCACCACTGCTGCCATTTTCAAAAAGTCATTACTCCAGGTGTTTCCACATACAAAATGTCATAAGAAATTATCAGCTACAATGCAATGTAAGCAATAAAATATTAATGTAGATACCGAGGGAAATATATTTCTTAGAATAAAGTCAAAATAAAGGGTCACTATAGAATTATATTTACACACACCTTTGACTAAAAGATATCAAAATGTTACAGTATACACCAGATAACTTCACTGGTGAATATTTAAATTCATCCTCAAAAAATGTGCAGGCACATGGCTTTATTGCTTTAAAAAAGTGTTAAAAAAATCTAAGTGTTTTTTGAAGATAACCATTTCCTTTTTTGGCATACTTCCTTCCTTTTTTCTGCATTATTATACTGCAGAAACAGTATCAGCATTGTGTTACTTCCTTTTCCTAATAACCTCTAAAAATAAATAAAAATGTCTATAAAAGTATTGATCCATAATATGCAACAAGTACTAAATGCTATAAAGTTTGGCTCTTCTCTATCAGTTTATTTGAAAGTATGTGGCCATATATTCAGTAATGCAGTTTCTTTTTGCAGTTCCCCTTACTGTTTCTCATACAGAACATAGCAGAGAGCAACTACAGTGATTATGGAGGCAGAGTACTTGTCTTACAAATAAAAATGGAGAGAAAGCTGTTGGCAGGCAGTAAGATGGCTAAGATGATGGCAGAATTGTTGTTTATTAAATCCTGCAAACTAGAAATGGAGGACACTGAAACTTGTAAGGGAAGGATTTAAACAGAGAAAAGAAAGTAGTATTTTTTTATTTTTTATTTTACAGTGAACACTGAAATTATTGCATTTGTTGTCATAGAACAACAGCATCAACAACTTTAAAAGGGGCATAAACATTCACAGACAAAACATAAGCAGATATTAAAAGGCATAAGTTTGGATGTACCCTTTAACATTTCTTGTTCGGTAATTTAAGAAGGTCTGCATGGCCTGCCTTCCTAAATAACATCTCTGACTATCACTATTGGAGACAGAATACTGGGACAGATGGACAACCGATCTGACTCACTACCGCATTTCTTATATTTTTAGAGAACTTACTGCAAGGAAGCATTTACAGTGTATTAGCTGCTACTCTGCATTTTCTGACCCACATAGAAGCGTGATGCAATTAAAGGAAAGAAGGACAAGCAATCCTGCATTTATGGTACGTAAGATCACAGGGTATTGCAGAACAACCAAAAAAAGAAATCCATACACTTGCTTAAGGTAAAACATGTATTATCCACCCATATCCTGCCGCTCTACACGCGGTCTATATAGTGCAAGAAGTTGCAATAATATAAAACTTTGACTTGCAGAGAGACCTCTGTGTTTCATGGAAGCCCAGGAGGGTGGATCAGCTCCCATCATGATAACTAAAATTGCTTCTTTAGTTAGACCTACATACTATGTAACAGGGAAAACAAAACAAAAACAACTCTTTGAAACATAAAAGAGAAGCACGGAAAAGAAGCGCAGACTGTTAAATCATTTACTGTGAGTAAGAATCAAATCCTTGGCTGCCATAAACATTCACGACTGACTCCAGTAAAACTATACACATATAACACACATATTTCTAACTTAGATTCTTCTGTGAACTGACATTGATTTACGGAAACGTGTAATTTCCTTATATTTTATCAAACAAATAAACATACTGCACCTTGTAGTCTGTACAAACGCTATACATTAAAGTGATTCCTGGTTACTACTTATTCCAATTATTTAGCCTACAGTTGAATTACAGTTCAGTAATTGTGTTACAGTTCAAATAGAACAACAAAATTACTATTAAACACATACATTCTCATAGATGGCCATGTCCTCACAAACAACACAGAAAAAAGAGAAAGACGACTCAGCCCAGAACAGTTGTTGATCACTGACAAAGCAATAATCAGAAACAAATCAGTATTTGGTTCACTTATGAACTCCCTTGTTTGCACAACTAGATACTACAGCATAAGAGGAATTCATATGATTTTTTAAAATTTTATTCTTTATCTATATTTCTGTTCTGATTCCAAGTTCCGTGTTACGTCATTAAAGTGGCCACAAAATCTCTGACAGGTAGCGGCTTTTATTCAAACTCGTTGCTAACTAAATATGTTACCACAACACAAAAAGAAATCTGTTAAGTAAACCACGCAATACTCTGCCTTCCTCTGTAAAGCATGACACAAAAGAGTTGTCCAAATACCATATGAAGGAGTAAACCATATATTTAGCACTACCCACGTGCTGCCTTGTGTAGCAGAACGTTCTGAAAAACACAATGCCTCTTGTCAGCACTTAGGTTACATTGCTCAATTTTTTCCTGGAAGTGCTTCTAATAAATGAAAACATGCCCATTAACAAAACATAATAGCATCATTTGGGAGGCCATTTCAGACCAGCGACCTCAGCAGACAGCAGCATGGATCCTGTTCTGAACAGTGCAGCATCTACCAAATGGGCCACAGGAACTCAATCAAGAACTGGTACAAGATCGCCGAGCACTGTATGTGCCTCCAAATCAGTAACCTGAAAAAGTTTCTGGTGGTGTGCATCCACATTCTTTTGCTCTCTCTGGGACGGCTTACAACTCCTTCACATTTAAAGCCTACTTGGACTGTATGATCTTCAAAAGCAGACGACTTGCCCAACCAAGAAAAATGCTTTAAAAAGAGAGCTGAGAAAGACTTGTACTACTGTTGCATGCCTTTGAGGTACCACGAGTTATTAATCAAATTATCTTCATCTTTTTATTTGTAATAAAATTTTAATATAAAATTTTTATAAAATTTTATAGCTTAAATTTTAATACTGTTTTAATACTGTTATAGCTTAAAACTCATTTGGATCACTGGTACAGCTTTTTCAGAACAATACAGTAAATCCACCATTTATCTGACGCCAGAGGAAAACGTAGGGCAAAAATGTTTTTGACTTCACGGTTTTGGAGGAAAAAAAGATTCAACGTTCCCAATAGGAGAGCCTGATTCCACACTCATATGAATACGACCTATGCTCTAGTAGGACAAAGGGCACTGCAACCTACTTAACGTAATATGCACAGCTTCCATAGGAAGACAAATTGATGATCACATTATTAAGAATCTCTTCAGTATCTTCTCTTCTGTGCTGATGATTAAAAAAACTATTTGCTTTCAGTAAGCTAGAAACATTTGGAAATGGGACACTGTAAAAATCACATAACCATTTGTATGATACCAATCAGGTATCATTCAAATACCAAATCATTAGGTATCATACAAATACCAACCACAAAACCTCTTCTAGCCAGCAAAATCTTTTTGAGGTTTTCTAATTATTTTGAAATAGAATATTAGGTTAAAATACCTTACTAACGCCTCTAGAGCAAACCTGATGCTGAATACTTTTTAAGGTTGACCCCTTTCTCCCTAGCAAAGAAATAAATTTTTACACTACGTGGATTTTTACACTATCCTGTTTTTAAAGCATTTTTATTGGCAATTTATCAAAAATATTTTAGGATTTTACATCCTTCAGAAAGAAAGAGCAAAAGGTCTTACCTGAGAAGTGAAGAAAAAAAATACAGTGGATAGTTTATCATCATCATACAACGGTATTTCTTCAGAAGGAAAACACTGCTTCTTTACAATTAATATTGTCTCAATGCAAACCTGTTCTACGTGTCAAGAATTCTACAGCCATTTCATGCTGGAATTTCACTCTGATGCTATGTCAGCTCGATAGGTCTTCAGGATAATTTCTGAAGTGTCAAATATCCAAACTATTTAAATGAAGAGCAAGCCTGATTCAGCTGGTAGCTCAAAGTTGTGTGTTTTTTTCCTCACCTCCAATGAGAACACGAACTTTTCACTTGCATTTTACAAACACTATTCAAGTGGATTAAATCAAGCTTTACTAACCAATTTTATTTAAAAAACACTATCCTTATTTGGGCTTATCAACTGCTTGCTAAACACAAAGGTCATAAGGTAACAGTTGTGACAGCAATATTCCCACCTGTGAGAAGGTCCAGGACCTCTTTCAAAGGCAAAGACATTTGCCTTTTCAGGATTGCCCGTTTATAATTTTCAACCTTCCTTTAGCGGTAGGGTAGCAATACGAGCTCTGATAACACTGTCTATAGTACAAATTCTGGTATTAGAATCAGTCCCAACAGCAGCATATCAACCACCAACTGTCTCAGGATTCAAAAATACAGGGGCACTTCCTGTAGCAGTCTTCGATGCTTTTCTGATGCTGAAAGTTGAAACATCGTAAGTGGGAGGCAGTCAATAAACATAATTCTTATCATCCTTATCATTCAAGTCTCCAATTCTGAGCTGGTGTACAATGATGTACAAATATGAATAGTGCCAACTATCTAAAAGATTTTCATACCATACTTCAGAAAATCACAGCACAACTGAGGCTGAAAGAGATCTCGAGATTACCTAGTCCAACCCACATGGCTCAGAGAAGGGTCAACTGCAGCAGGTTGCCCAGAGGTGTGTTCCACAAACTGAGCTGAGTATCCATAAAGATGGAAACTCCACATCTTCTCTTCGCAGCACTCCAGATGTCTCACCCCACGTCGAGTCGAGAGGAAGGGTCACCTCTCTAAAACTGCTGACAAGTCTCCTCCTAATGCAGCCCAGAATGCTGTTGGCCTTCTTTGCTCTGAGAGTGCATCGCTGGCTCACAGTCAGCTTGTCCACCCCAAAGTCCTTCTCTGCAGAGCTGCTTTCAAGGAGATCAGCCCCCTAGTTATACAGGTTGCATTTTCCTCCTCTGATTCTCAAACACTATTTACCTTACTTCTTACTTAGTTTCTTCACTTTACCTTCCACTAGCAATGTATACCATACACTGAGAAAAAAAAATGGAACATTCTGTAGTGAGGTACTGAGTAGCTAAGCTCTGTAGCATAATAATGTCCAGTTAAAAGAGCCCAGAAGTAAACACACAATTTTTCATGTTCTTAAAACAGTAACACAACTTGGAAATCCACCAATAAGAGTAGCTAACTGAACGTACACTTAGAGCACTTTGCTGCCACATGAGAACAGTAAACAGAAGTGAGATCATGGCTTTATTTATTTTTTAAAATCTGTAGCTGGGAGTGAGATAGCGTAGGCTCAAAACATGCCCCCAAAAGACCACACCTTTAGAGAGTAATCACAGTTTATATAAATGAAGCTGTTTTTAAAAGGTGATTTGCCAGGTTTACAGAACTGAGAAGAATTTACTGTCAAATATCTGGCTAAACAAATAAAAAAAGAATAAGACCACGTGGTTCACAACGCTCTTTTCATTTTCTGTAAAATAAAGACATTGTGCTATTAATGAATGCTGAATCAACTCTTATGTATCATGAGACAACTGCATTTATAACAAAACAACAGCTTATTGTCAATCTCACCAAAATGATGGTTTAAAGACAAGACAACCGCCATGTCAAATGTTTTCCTCCAAGCCGCAATAGCTCAGAGTTGCTTTACATCAGTCACATGTTTCTTGTCATAGTATAACTCTCAATACAAGCTAGGCTGTGCATAAAAGCTATATTAATTCCTTCAGTAAACAACTCATCTGAAAAACCTAGGTGTAAAATACAAATCGGAACAAACTGGCAGTAATTAACAATGCATAAGTGGTCCCAAAGAGACCAGAATCTTTACTCACCACTGTAAACTGGCACAGCTGCATCTACTGAAGACAACACAGTGCTAGTCAGGCCTTTTGTTCTGCCTCAACAAAACAGAAACAAGAGCAACAAAGTGGCTATGCCACCTATTCTGTCCTTTCAATTAGACGGTGTCATAATATTCCCCAGCAGTCAGTTCTTGTGGTGACACTTGATCATTTACCTGCAATTTGTAGTACTACCAGCCAATCCATATCACTTTTCACCAGAGTTCTACGATCTTTGTGTGTGTTATTTCTGAAAGAAGCTCTGGAAACACGCTTTAAAATGAAAGCACTCAAACACTTATGGGAAAGTATTTCCATCTAAATCAGAGATAGGCGGTAAGAAAATAAAATCAACTGTATATAAAGTATGATGTAATAGAGCTGATTTACATACCTATTTAAGCGCATTTCCAACTCAATATTGGATTGGGGTGAAAATCTACTGTAACATTATTGTATCTGAGTACTAGTTTGAAGTTCAGAACATACTGATTCCTATTTGATCAGAAAGGCAAACAAAAAACAGCTGAGAACAAGCTTAAGTTTGTTTATATTCAAGACAGCACAAGAGAAGACACTGAAGATTTCAAAATTAAACTTGAATTCATTAGAGAAGAATGTATATAAAGAAGTCCTGCAGCAAGAAAGCTGTATATTTAGCAGCTGACAGCAGAAAATAAGACAATGTATGGGAGTAGGAAGGTGATCAGAACAGTAGATGCTGATAAAAGAAATGTGCCAATATTATTAACAGTGGATTACTGTTTTAGTTCTCAGAATGCTTGGAGTAAATGTGGAGATGCTTATTTTATCACCAGCAACTATTGCTATTTCTTTAAAAAAAGAAAAGAAATGAAGAACAGCAAGTGCGTGGAATATTGTTTACTGTTAATCAACATAACCGAACCAAAGTTTTCACAATACTTGATGCTACATTTAATTATACAATAGTCTCAATCACAAAACAAGTAGAACAATTAAACTACATAAGGCCTTAAAATTAGAAGCACAGTGTGTATCGTCAGAATATTACTTTGTTTACAAACACGCTACATGGCATTATTTTTTCATAGTTTTATTCAAGCAAAATGCATTCAAGGGAAAGGCAACTTACAAAGTTTATTTTACTATGAATTAATAGAAAAATGTCAACATTCTCTTCTTTTCCCTCCTCCCATCCTGTCCAGGAGCAATTAGTAAGATTTCATTACAATACTCAAAGAAAAAAATAATTTTACACTAAACATCCAAAAGTAAGTCTGAACGGACTATTGCAAACTTGCAAATTGTTTATTACAAAGTTGGATAAACTTCCAGGTTCTTTCTATTGAAATATTGCATCTCTAACCAATCAATGTTTAAAACTACATTGCCCACAAAGCTTTCTAGGTTCTAAAAGCCTTAATGGTTTCAAAGTAGTACTTAGTGGCCTCAGTAGTAATCACGTGAATGATATGTATGTTGTTACAATGGTAACGTATGATATTATTTTGGCAAGATTAGGACTGCTGAGAAGATGCAAGGGCAAATTTGTCCTTTTCAGGTTAGAAAACAGCACACATAGAAAACAGAACAACTAAAGTTTAACTAACCACAAAAGATATGAAATATATGCAAAGAGATCTATTTTGATCCCCTCCCTCTATAACAGGGCACAGGTTATTTCCAGTGACTGTTTGTTCTTATTACATACATGAGTAATTGCTCAAATTTCATGGCTATTGCATTTTTACAGGACAACTGCTTAGAAGTCTGGTTTTTAATTTACACCTGTGCAATAGAATAAGTCACAGTACATTTTGAGATGTTTAAAAAATATTTATAAACTTATTTTTAATATGCTAAAGCATTTGGCAACACTTTTACAGCACTTGATTTTATATAATTGAAATTTCATACAGTACTCCTTGTGATTTTTTTGGACATCTAAAAAGAAAAACCTCACACAAAGTAGTACGAAATGCTAAGCTTGACTGTATGATCGTGTAATTCCAGTTTATAATACTGGCATTAAAACCTTCATTAATTATGTTGACAAATCATTACCTGTACATTTAATGAAGGCAACCAACACGATTTGAAAACACAACCTTCAGGTTTTATGTTTTGTATGTATCAAGGCGTGCAGTTCTGCAGTGAAATTAAAAAGCATGTAAATATACAAAGAAAATTACAAGTTCACCAGTTCCTGTGACACAAACTGTTTTAATCTTTCAAGGTACTGTCCATAGAGTTCCACATCGTTATGGCCCGCTCCTTCTACCCACAGTGGTTCTACAGGTCTCTGGCAACGTTCAAATAATGCTAGGCCATGTGAAAAGTCAATTACTTCATCTTCAGTCCCATGGATAATTAACACAGGAGATGTTATTTTAGAAATTTTGTCAATGCTGTAAGAAAAAGATTGTATCTATGAACATAATCAGTTTTATTAAATCTTCTTCAAGGAGCAGAGAGTCATATTCACTTTTTAATTACACATTGTAGTTTTGACTATTTAATTTTAAAGCTGTTTAGATTATCAGAAAATTAAAACTTATCAACACCCTGGAACATTTACATTAGCACACGTAAAACTACACAGAACGGAATAATACTTGTGAAAACTATTAGGATTGAACAACAGAGCAATCCATCTAAAAGTGGTATTCGTTGATTTTTAACATCAATAAAGGTAGTTATAGAACTGATGAAAATACTACTTCACAGTTTTTCAATAAAAAGCATGCTTGCCAGAACAGAAAGAATTTTGGCTTCTGATGTTTAAATATGTGGGGAAAAAGTCTCAAGTTAGATGTTCAAAATTCAAGGTGTTCTTTGAGCCAAGTGTACCAGTCCATAATGGTCCACTAGTGGCACAGTTCTGAAATAAATGACAGGAATTTTCTTCAGTTAAGGTCTACTTATTTTTTCCTGTCTTTACCACTTAGTGAAACACATGCAAAAGACTTTAGAGTCAGATTAACAACTCACTGGAAGAGAACTGCTTGTTAGTATTAGCGCTATTAGGGGTTACATACACAGAAAAACTAACCACTTCTTTTACAGATACCCACTGCAATGATTGGAGATGAGAAAAACCTAGAAGACATACGAAGTTCTGGAAACACCTTCAAATCAAACATTTCTCATTGTTGTTATTCACTCTGATTATTATTTTTTTAAGCCTTTGAAAGAAAATTCTGAGAATGTCATAATACCTGTTTCCCTAGCATAAAACTTCTGTAACAGAAAAAAATGCATGCAGAAAAAAAAATCCCACCACTTACTTTGGGAATGCATCAAAGCAATATGTCTTCTTTGTATCAGGAAAAGCTACTCGCATTCCTGAGGTCAGCGGAGAATGAAGAATTACAGCAGCACTTTCATACCTAGCAGCAAGATCCACAGATGGTACTGTTCCTATACTTTGGCCATATATAATCACATTTTCAGGGCGGATTCCATACCTAAAAGACCAAAGTATTAACAAAATTGGCATATAGAATGAAATAGCCAAAAACAATTACACAAATAAGCAAACAAACCATTGCTGTACATTAAAGTTTCCTAAAAAGGATGAAACGGGTGCTGGTACAAGAACAAGCAAATACATTTTCGAACATTTCTGACTTTAAAAGGAAGACTTACTTTGCATTTAAAGCACATTTTTTGCCTTAGGACTGAATGATGCTGAAAGATGTTTTTGTTTTTTTAAATAAAGACTTGTGAATACAGTTGCAACTTGTGTGCTAGCTGAGTATCTTTATTGCTAGCTCCAGTCAAGCTACAACAGAAAACTGATTACAGCCATATTTGCTCTGTATCTTCAAGTAGATGACAGTCAAACCTGCAAAAATGTGTTTGGCTTTACTGTTCTGATATCTGCTAAGAACTGCAAGCTAGTAAGAGTACTCAGCAATTTCATAGGAAATACATGCCCATACAGACAACAGCCAAAATATTACACATTCTCTGTAACAGCTGAGATACTTTTCTCATCACAGTTTGACAGGCAGGTTAGCCAGAGGAAATACCTAAGCTAACTCACAATTAATACAATTCAACAAGCACTACAAAGTTGAAGTCAGCCTCCCCTCCTAGTAAGACGAAAACCTTTATTTCTTCTGTAACTGAGGTTGACCAAAGAGTTGTACAACATCTAGTTAGCACCCACTCAAGTCAGAACTAAAACATTTTTCTGCACTAGGATACAAAGATGGTTTGATTGCCAAGTAAAACCATGGTACTGGAAAGGTCTATAAGCAGATGGTTGTGCTGGCAAGGACAGCACTCAAGGCAGAAATGAACTACTGATACATTGATACATACCGGCAAAGTCCTTTTAGTACAGATTCAGGCCGGAGAAGTGTGTCTATCTAGATACCTTTGTTTAAATTTACTTAGGAAACAGTGTAATTTAGATAGAGATAGTGAACTGCATTCAAAAAAATATAAAATAATCAAACATTGTTCTCACATATTATCGGAAGCCTGTTCAGCTGATTTACACTAGACTAACAACATTATGGAATAACATACAGTAAGTTTAGTATCTGCCAACTGACAAAATTCCTAAAAGGACTGACAACCAGTTGATTTCAGTTAAAGTTAAGGAAGGTGCAACCATTACCTCTTCTACAATAAATGTATGCATCTTTTCTGCCAAAGCCAGGAGAGCTGTATCAGATGACAAGACACATACCTACAGAATTCTCAAACTGGTTTCTTTGCATACACCCAGAAAAGACAGAAAAATTGAAGTAATGAAAAAAATTTCCAATATTTTATAAATATGGACATCTGTATAGTAACTATACAGTACTACATTAAAAAAGGTCTAAAAGTCTCAAACCCAAGAATATTAGAGAAAAAGGATGTTTCTCACATGTACCAAAATATTCAAATTACCAAGAAAAAAAATTCTGCAAGTACTTCTGCAAGTACTAATTACCTCTAAGCAACAATGTAAAAATCATTAGCACCCCAAAACTCATTAGGCACTCCACAAGCTTTCTAAGTTAAGGCTAAAAGCCTCTCTACTCACAACTTAAAATTTAAATAAATAAAAGAATAATTAGTGTTCTGCAAGAATGAAATATAAAACTTGTAAAAGTATCATCACAAACATCCATAGACTCCATCTATACCACGACTACTTAATTTGCTGATTACTCTAGGAACTCTTTCTAGGGAACACTGCTAATGATTAAGAGTTCTAAAACACTAAGACTCAGTCATCAGCCTGACATTAACAGCAAACCATCTGCTCAAAACAGTTCTAGGAGCACACAAAAAATTCAAACATTGATTAATGAAAACTTTCTCAAAATTCCAACAGACGCTACAAAACAATGAATTAATGCTTTGAAACCTAAACATGATGCAGCTCTCACTATTTCTTTATCTCTTCTGATACACCTGAGAACTGTTACAACAGCTCTAAATTCATCACATTTGTGCATTCTGAAAACACAGTATTTCATACTGTATTTCAGTTTATACAATCTGAACTCAAATACATCATTAGTATGAATGCAATCATGCATTGCATCATTAGTATGACATTGAGTTTGTGCAGCACATTGTGACAACAGTTCTCAAAAAACCCTGTAAGTGATCACACATTTCCTCAAGTATCAAATTTTAGAACATGCAGACCACTGCACAGAATTTTAAAGCAGCACGTAAAAGTACATTTTGGAGCATATATTCTCCAATGTCTTTATTCTTCCCTTTATTTTTACCTAACCTTAGGCTGAAGTATACAGATCCAAATAGTAGCTACAAGAAGTAATCAAATCCATGAATAGGTTTACTTTAATGTAAATACAATAAATGCTTTCTCCACCACAGCCAGTCAGACTGCCTTCACAGCATCCCTCAGAAACTGTTTGTTTCACAATCTGGAAACAAAGTACAGTACGGTTCAAAGCTGTCAGATTTTTGAATATTCTGGCTTGGGGAAAAAAAACAAACACCTTGGGATCCAAAGAACAGTGTCAGTAGTAACCGTGTCTTCAGCTTCCCCTTGTACCACCTTGCAAAGGCTTCTGAAAAGTTGAGGAAAAAGGGAGAGCCCAAGCATCCCTCAGCTACTCTCAGAAGTATCACTTTCCAGCTTAAAATTCAAGAATTCTCAGAAAAGATAGCTGCTGGCAAATTCTTTATTCATAGAATTAATCTATTTCTCCCTTTGGCAGTCCTGTAACAGGTAAATTCCAAGACATTTCAGAGAAAATTAGTAATTGAACAAATCCTAAACTTAAGAGACCAGGCAACTTATTTTTGATTAATAATTTAACTACTCCTAATTCAATAACTCTATTATTACTATGGATTATGAATTGAAAGTTTTGCCTGGTTTCCCAAATCAGGAAGTGTCAGATCAAGAAAAAGTGACAGTAATACTTCTCTCTTAAACAGTGCCTTACAATTACCGTCCATCCTTAGGAAGGGCAAAGTGATAGGGCTGTGTGCTGTAAACACCTGTTCAGGTGCCAAGAGCTCGAAGACATGCTGTGAAAGCTGTTGGCATCTTTGGAAGATTATTACATTGATCAGATTAATAGTGACTCAAATCAATAACACTACTGACTGCTCAGGTAATCTTTGAAAAAATTCTGCCAGAATAGTCAGACCTTCAGTGTTTTACTGTTGGCAGTAACATGGGGATTTTTAGCCATAATCACCTGAATGGTCCTTGGAACAAAAACCTGAAAGTAGCTGTGCACAGATGCACATTCTCAGAGAAAGCAGTATTCCTCAGGAACAATTTACTCTGGACTGAATCTGGCATAAAATTTAGACATTTTCAGCAGTTTAAAGGCTGTATACAACATTTTTCTCTTTCCCACAGTAACTAAGATTTCAATTCCTTTCAACATCTGATTCATCCTTTCTTTACGTTTACGCACCTAAGGGTTATCTGCATGGAAAACATGTACATACTGCTCTTCAAGTTAATGTAAAAGTAAACACACCTCTGCTGACAAAAGTTTGCTAGCATTCACACAGTCTACGTACTCAAACTTCTGTGCAATCACCACATTAAAGGTACAGGTTAACGTCACTACTAAACTAAGATACTGCCAAAGAGGACAGTACCATTTTCCTATTTGTGTCTTCAGCCACGTGGTGTGCCCACTGGGCTTTACCTTCTGGTTTAGGAAACAACCCCTTCTGTGGGTAGAAGGCAGCTACTTTTTGGCTCCTTTCTGCCAACTGTCTTTAGGGTCAGACAGGAAGTGATATGACACAGGAGGGGTAGAGGGAAGAGCAAGCCAAAACACCACCATAGCTGTACCATCACACCACTCCCAAGTATTAGCACCCAAGCTAACACAGGGCCACTGATAAAGCTTGTGATCCCTCCTGGGAGCCTACATATGCTGATCAGATATTCATGGAGTCTTGTGATGGAGGCAACTCTGAACACTCCTTCCTGATTTTTTTTCACCTTCTGGCAGGGAAAGAAGAACTAGTGTTCTTCTCTTGTACTAAACTGCACACAAATATTCCTTTTTCCTCCTTTGTGACTACCTTCACAATGTGCTGTAGCAGAAACTCCTTTTCTATTTCCTTTACATTTTTGTCTCTGTAAATAAGACCTTTTCTACACCTGTCTTAGCAACAAACCATCTTTCACTTATTATTTCCCTTTTTATTGAATATAAATATTACCATTACATGCAAACTGCAAAAGGCATGTCTGGCTGTAGTGATTTTTTTTTGGTGGGGTGTGTGTGTGTGTGTTTTGTTTTGTTTTTGTTATTAAGACTTTAGTTACCTTTAACAATCCAAACCCAGCTGAAGTTACCATAGTATGGTTTGTGGGCCCTTAGAGTACCTGCCATTTTGCCTTTGATACATCTGATGGAGACACAAAGCAGTTTGTCTTATTACCTCAAACTATGTCTGTTGATCTAGAAGACTTGCTCCCTTTACATTATAAGATAAGGTGTCACTACAATCTACCTTAAAAGGGTACATCTTCGATAGTATCTCTCAGATTCATACTACTAAAGAGGTGCAATAGATGTTCTAAAGAAGCTACTGTTGTGAAGCTGTTGCAACACACATTTAACCAACTAACAGCAGTGCTTGGGGCACAGGGAATAAAGAGGAACATCCTGAGGGAGTTTTAAATGCACATTTCAGAACCTTTTGTCATCATTCATATAACACATGAAATTACAGCTGCAAATTGTAGAACGTGAAGGACAAACATCTTCCACACCTTTAACCAACGCATGAATTTCATTCATGGCCTGGAATGTTGCTTATAGTTCTTCCTCAACTCAGATGCACCCTTCTGTGTATACAACATGCAACACTGTCAGAAAGGAAGAAGGAATGTTTTAAGAGGGGCACATCCATTAACCATGCATGTAGTAATCAACAAGCCACATATCCTTCGCCTCTTCCATGATGGTTTGGACTTTCTTAAACCTTACAGTGCTGCTGGTACGTTTGTTTTATTGGCAAGATTTCTTTCCACAATAAATTGAGGCTACTTTTCCCTACCAATTTAAATAAAAACTCAATCTCTCTCCAAATACTGAAAGTTTCGGCACCAGAAAGCAATACCCCATCTCCTAGCATAAAAGAAAGTTACCTTTGAATGAAAAATGTCATCTGTGAACTCTCAGAAGACGACTTTTCAGCCAACATCAACACAGACTCAAATTAGGTTCATACTGTAGATGTTCTGCCACTTTGACACATCAGCCTGACAGTGAGATCCTTCAGTTTTTCAAATATTGTGCAGCCCATGGTAAGCAACAATAGCAAGGCTGCTTGGCTTCTCAAAGTTAAATCTGGTCATGAGACTGCTCTGGCAACTCTTCCAATTTCTGAATGAGCGCCACTTGCCCTGCATTTGCCTGAGGCTCGTTAAACCTTTCCACCCTTCCTAGGGTGTCATCAAAGGCCTTCAGAGTCCAGGGCAGCAGAAAATAGGCGTATCCCAGAATGACTACGGGAATTTCAACACTTTGTAGCTATGACAGTCAGAAAAAGAATGTCCTCACTTGCAGCTTTTACACAGTGCCATGCATATGAATATGTAACAGCGTGCATCTTTCCCAAACACGATGCCAATGAATCACCTTGCCATCTTCCACAGTCAGCATTCACAGGTATAGCTACTGAGTCCTATTAAAATACTGAAAGCAGGTAAGGAATAAGGACAATTCAGAATCTGAAGTTTTCCTCTTCAGATATGCTGCCAAAATAGCTCTCTGTATTCACCTATAAGAATGATAATGTTCACATTCCCTTACAGCAACCACTTTTAAGAAAACTATTTTGCAGTAATCTTAGTATCACTCTGAATATTACTTCACAGACTATTTCCAGCTTAAGTCCAATCACCACAGGAAAGTTGTGCCAATTTACAGGAAGGACAATCAGGATTGTTCTTCCAAGATATAATTTAACACTAACATATCTCTACCACAAGCACCTGCGTTAACTGTAGAAATGAATGACAGCCACGTGAACATTTCAATAAGCCGAGAAACACCTTTTAATGCTGGGTTCTGTGATCCCATTTCTCACAAAAGATAATGGAGGGAGCTGTGGCTGGCTGTAATCAACCTCCAGCAGACACAAATTCTTCATTCCCTTTTTTGTCACACCATATGATCTGTGAGACACTGTTTGTAAGTCCAGGATCCCTTCCTCTCTCCTCCTATCAACGTGAATTTCAAAGGAATTACAGCTATACTTACATCTATCCTACAAACAATCCATAGAGTAATTTGTTTTTAAAGAACACGAACTTTATAAAACATTAAAGACGGTGTCAGCGCAACGCTGACAAAACTGGCTACACTAGAAAAGCGAATCAATGCCGCAGCAAATGCTCAAAGGTCTCTGGTCCAGATATTCATCAAGTATTTTAGTGCAGCTGAGTACCATCTCAGGGCTTAAGAGAACACCATGGAAATGTAACCATCCTCTATGAGACAGTATGTCCAGAGTCGTGTGCTGAACTTTGTCCTGCTCCATTCAAATACAAAAGCAAGACCAGGACTGCCAGTTGGAAAGTTGTTGAAAGGAGCACAGTGGAAACTAGTAATACCAACCACTTTTTAAATGAATGGAAATTAGGCAGACCAATCCAAGCTTTAAACACCCTACATATTTCTACAGGGGGGTTAGTACAAGAAGTTTACACATAGAAAAAAAACAACAACACAGGCAGCAAATAAACTTGAGGTGATGTCATTCCCAAATAGAAGATGGAAAAGCAAATAGAATATGTATTTAGAGACATATACCCCCTCAATGGCTGTTCAGCAAAGGATGTATTCAGATGGGATATTATTATGAACCTTAATCTTATTTGATTAGAGAAGATATACCATTGGTTAAGGATGGAGGGGAGAATTCAACTTGCTATCACATTTCCTCTTAGGTTTTCATGCAGAAATTGTTAGGGGACAAATGGGTGAGAATGGAGTTGGAGACAATCATTACCAATGAGAAAAAAAAAACACCCTAGAAACTGTCAAAGCAAACGATTAAATTTCATCATCTAGGTCTCCATTTTTCCAATACGCTTGAACAATTCAGACCGTCTTCAACATTGTCCACAGACCACATTATATTTTGGTCATTGCTACTGGGTATTTCATCAAGTGGCTATCTTCCAGATCACCCATCAACTACAGAACAGTCACCAGAGCACCTGTTGCAGCTCTTGGCTTACCAAACAGATGTCTAGTTAAGTCTCAACATTCCTCTGTAACAAAAAGAAATGCCAAAAACTAATATGATAACACAATACAGATGTTTTACAATACAAGGCTGAATAGCCATCCTATCTGTTTGTCTGAGGTTTATGGTAAGCATTCCTTCTACTTTTATGTATGAATGAAATACACTTTTTTAACAGGAAGAATTACATTAAAACTACCTTCCATAAAGTAAAAGAAATGAAAGAGAAAATAACTACTTAGAACTCTGAAAAGGAATAAAATCCTCCAAAATAATAGGGAAACAGTTATTTTTAAATTGAGTTTTAAATTCACTATGACAACTACCAATTCACAGGATTTACAGAATCTACACTTGCCTAAGTTATACCTCCGATATTTTATTATTAAACACTATAGTCAGGTTGTGATGATTGAACTATAACAGGCTGCACTACATTGAATTCAATTTTTCCACAGCTCCTCTGGTGCTAAATACAAAATATAATGGGATTCTTTTTGGTGAACATTACAAAGTATTTTCAAATATATTTTTGTCACTTGGGTACTCATAACACAGTAAGAGTTTTGCATTAAACTGAACAAACCATGGTTAGAAAACACTCTCAAATTTAAGCAGCAGACATTCAGTGCTGCACTTACTTGATACCTGGGACTCCTAACTATAATCAGAGAATACCTCCACAGTATTTTGTCTTACTACTTTACCTCCCTAAAACCAGAGGCTTAAAACACAGAAACTTTGGAAACAACATCCTTCCAGCACAGATTTTTTTTTCTTGAATTTATTTGAGCTAACAGCACCGATCAACTTCCTGTTTTTTTTTGTTCCCACTATCAGGTATTTATGCAAATCAATTACAAACTCTCTCAGACATCATATTTTGCTAGGGTAGCTTTATATCTTTTGGAAAAGCTGTAGCTGCTAGTCTGAATTCTGAAACAAATGGGGTCTGAACACCATAAAGACCTTTAAGTATCAGAAAAAGAAATTTGAGTCTTCTATCACCCATGTCATACCAGTGGCTCTGTTACTAGGAAGATTATTATAGGTTTTTCTTCTCTTCTGAGATTTCTAGCTAAGAAGATCCCAAGCTACGATAATAAATGCTATCTTCTAATTATTCAAGTAAGACTTAATTATATCTTTTTAAATTTCAACCCATTTCACTCTCTGTAGTATATCAGCACCATATACCAATCCTGCTCAATACTGGCAATGACTTTGGTATAAGATGCCACCAATCAGCTTTAGTATAAATCCATTAATTATACAATACAGTGTTTCTGTTTAAACTACCAAGGCAGATTAAGTACAACCATTTAGACAGAGTGCTAGAAAATAAACATGGCAACTAATGTCTTACCTTGTCCTAAGAGCCACCCAAGCAGCATCAATGTCAGCATACAGATTCTTCTCTGTTGGTTTCCCAGAACTTGCACCATATCCAGAATAATCATATGAAAATATGTTGCAATTAATCCGTGAACCCAGTCCTATGTAAAAGCTGCTCATCTGACCTAAGTCAACAGCATTTCCATGCGAGAAGAGCAAAGTATACTTGGCGTTAGGCGAGCAACGCACAAACATACAGGCAATCCTGTTACCCTTACTTGTTCTAGTCATGAAACACTCAATGGCATCTTTTTCTCTTGAAGAATATTGCCAGTCTGCTCGCTCTGAGAGATGCAAAGTCCAGCGACTACCACTTTCATCACACATCAGTGTGTACGTGGGATCAGGAGGTAAGAATGCCAGTTTGGAAGCGATTTTCCCTGGGCATGGTGGACAACAGAAGAGGCAACACAGTTCACTAAAGGAAAGATTATTCATCTTCTAGTCTGAAACAGGAAGAGAGAATTGTATCAGTTTCTAGTTATAATTCTGTATAAAAAGAAAAATATCATGGAAAATGTAAACTTAACTTCTCATGAAAATAACGCGTAATTTTAGTGGAAACATTTAAACACAGCACAGATTTAAATATGTACGCAAATTTCTACACAATAGCTGATTTGATAATATTAGCTACTTTAGAATGAGCATATTGTTAAAGAAGAATGGTAACTCTAAACCCCAGCCAGATATTAAAGCTAAAATTGACTACCCAGGGCAAGAACATGCATGAGTTTTAGAGTTTCTTTTGAGGAAATGAAGTCCCTCACCTTCAGGCAATAACAGAAGAATTCATCCCCTTGACAAATATATGTGAGAAAGAGAAATTAAAATACGTTGCAGTGTTTGCAGGATACTAAGACCATGCAGGTCTCATAGACAAGAATTGCTACCACGTTGTCCAAATGCTGAGAATATACCGTCACGATGAGTTACGGGTTCCTGCAGGTGGTATCAGCAGTAGAAAAGGTGGGTGAAGGCCAAAACTTTAGGAGGCAAAATTCGATGCTTCTACCTGCATAGTAAGCACTCAGACTTTCAGTCCACTAAAATCCAACCTAGCTCTGCAGGCTAGCTGACACCGATGTTTCCAAGCCGTTCAAAGAAATTACTGGCTAAGTTTTCCCTTCTTGCACATAGGAATTGGGATTATATTATCCATCTGAATGATACAACTGCTTTTATTCTATGCTTTAGCAAAAACATTCCAAACCAAATGCTCTAACACGGATACTTGGCAAATCTATATAGCCTATACTAACAATTTAAAGCACTGATTAACTGAGTAGGGAGGGGAGGGAGGTTGAAAAAGAACAAAAAAGTAAACACACAGACCTAAAGCAAGGTAGTTAAAGACGCAGCTGCCGTGAAAAACAAACACTGAATTTACAACAGGGAGAAGGAAGAGGAAAAGAATCCTTGGTTGTGGCAGTATTTTTTCCTCAGAGGTAAGAGGGGTGATGTAATCTGCCAACAACCATGCTGGACACCAGCACACCTACGATAAGTATTTACTTTCCTGGCGTGAAGGCATCTGATGTTTCATCCGAACTTAAAAAAAAAAAAAAGTTTTCCATCCCAACTCTACCACACGTCTCATGCTCAGTTCCTACTAGGTCATGCAAACAGGAACACTTACAGTTTCATGTACCAGTTTCAACTGCTAGATCCAAACACAAAAACAGGAACAACAACAACAAAAGTTAGCTTCTGATGTCCACATTCCTATACAGTTTCAAAAATACTTGTGGAAACCAAAAATAAAATTAAATCTTTCTGCTAACTACAGTATCTCGCAATATTGAAATCACATTTCAAAGTTTGTTCTCTGAGTTCTATACAAGCATAGTCTTCATGCCTGCATGTTTCTCTTTTGAAAAGTTTCATAGAGCACTACTGTAAGAACTTTTCGATACAGATTACTGAGCAATTAGCCTTATTTTGGATGTGTGAATGGTCTATTCCTTTTAGTATAGTTTGACTGTATACTGCTGTGTAAATGCCATGTAAAATATACTTTTAGAGTAGTAAACAAGCACAACAATACAGTCTAATACGCAACACGAGCATTCTTGGAATGCTACTGCCCTTTGTAAGGCATGAAAAAGTTTATTTGCCAGAACTGGTACAGTCAAGTGTTTTGGTTCCGAGTCTCTAGTTTTCTGCAAAACAGAAATCAGAGATTTAGACATGGGTGACCAACACTACCAATTTAGAGGAGACAGCAGAAAGGGGCCACTGCCTCCCATAAAAAGGTAGATTCTCTCTCAAGTAACAAATCCTGAGTAAATGACTTGCCAGTTAAAGAAACAACAGCCTCATGTATTTATGCAATCTGCAAAAGTAGTCACTCAAACTTGTAATAGCTCTACTGTTCCCTTTCAAGTGAGATTATCTGGACATTAATTTCAATCTGCAAGACAGAACAAGTGGAAGAGATCTACTGAAGAGGTCCAGGGATTCTCAAAAGGCTTAGACTGTCTTATGCAAAAGAGCAGCCCCAAAGTGTTTTCCTGCTTTATGTCTCTTACAGCTGTAAGCACCAAAGGAGACACTTTTTTTTACCTCTAATAAGAAAGTTCATGTTCACAGCCTTGAGAAACTGCTGTAATACCTCAAAAGGATTTTTTTTCAAGTACCATCCATGATCCAGTATTTAATTACACTTCTATTTTTACCAAAAACTATTAATTGAGTAAATTTTCCCATCTTTTCAGAGAAGCTGAAGGCCAAAGCTAGATAATACAATTTCTTAAGCGAAGAAAAAAAAAAAAAGCCTCTTGTGCCCAGGACAGTTGATCTTGGAGGTCTTTTCCAACCTGAAGGATTCTATGAATAGCTGACTGCATTCTATTCTAGCATAAAATAATAGATACAAAATTTCTTACTAGCTTCCCAATCGACTTGTCAGAAAGAATTAAAACAGGCGTTTAAATTATTTATAACTATAAACAGCCCAGCAACACTACAAATATGATTTCACTCAGAAAATATTTGCTATTTGTCATAGTCATTTCAAGAGACTGGAAGCTGGCCTGTGGAATTCACATTACTGCAGTAACTGCAGTTAATAAGCTGAGGTGGTACTGTGCCCCAAGATAGCTTAAATGTGCTAAAAATGGGTTGTTGCCACATATGGCAAATGACTTATACTGAACAATATGGCTTAAGTATTACTTCTCTCCTGTACTAGACAGCAGTGTAGACTTTACGTAACATCCATTTAATCCAATGGGAACTATCTTTATTGAAACTAGAGATTCTTATTCCCAAGTTATTTTCCACCTAAGTCATGGCTAGCAACAACCTTTTCTTTAAAAGAAATACTTGCTGTTTTCTCCACTTCGAAGACCTGAAAAAAAAAACAGGAGATCCCTAGCATCACTAACTGAACAAATCTGTCACAGAACACCTACTGAACTTCCTCAGGAGGATACCTTCAGCTAAATGCAAACAACGTTTTCATTATACTGGAACTGGTTTGTCATTCATTGTATTCACATGAGTGTGTTCTTAACCTCCGGATCTGGAATGGAACCAGGATGTGAGAGAGTCCCCAGGGTGCATAGTGTAATTCTGATATCACTGTTTAAAAGTTCAACTGAATCAGCATTTCAGCCTAGTAGTTATGCACAAGATGTCATAATTTTACTTCAATTAAAACATACACTGTCTTTCCTCAAAAGGTATACCGCTCAGATACTTCAGCAAAGGGATTAAGCTTAAAGTTTGGGGGTTTCTGTCTTTCTTTCCTTTTTTTTTTTTTTTTTAATTGAAAGGCTGGGAAAACACACAACGATTTCCTAGTGACTTACCCAACCAGAAATTAAGATAAAATTTTAGAAAGTCAGAAGTAAATCTTCAATTAGCATTGCTGAGCCTTGGCAAAAGCAGTTCAAATTTCCCACTTGAAGATCAAGAGTCTTATTAATAGACAGATAATTAAGTCTAAAATGTCTATTTTAAGTGTAAAATAAAATTTATGAAATGTGAACAAAGTATCATAGATGATACTGATTAAAAATCAGTCTAATAACAAACAGGCATGACGTATGCTTTATCTGCACTGTTACTAAAACTGGGGCAAAAACAACGCCCACCACAAATTACCTCAAGCATACAGTTCCACAAGTACAGATGAGTAATTTTAATGGGGCTCTAAGATACGTAGTGAATAGCTAGGTTATAATCTAACACCTTTTGAGCTTGTATGATGTAAAACTCTGTCCTTATTACAGTAGAATCTCCAAAGCAAAGATCAACACATCCTAACAACATAACAATTTCACCTTCTGTTTGTTATTTCAGTAATAAAGATGTCAGTGCTGTTCTTCAAATGCAGTCCCTTATAAGATTACTAACAACAAAAAGAATATACTATGAGAAATGTACATATCCTTTAGAACTGTACAGAATTTTGTGTTTTCCTTTATATAAGTAGGAAAAAAAAAACTCTGGTTAAAAACAAAAGAGTGTAATGCATTAACTTTTACTATTGCTCCAAGAAAGACAAAGAAACAAAGGAGACCCAAGTGGCATCAACCACCCTTCATGAGACAGCATTTAAAAGAAAGAGATTGTTTTATCAAATTTATCTAACTCCCTCATGAATAAAAAAGTAACATACAAAATGGCAAATTTAAAACTGCCTACAGGCAGTAGTTTTAATCCATTCTTCAGCAATTAACCTTATGATTAAGGCTGACAGAAGACGGGGGAAAATTCATCTAACGTGAAAGAACACCTCAAATACTTACATTTATATTGTGATTCCTAGGATAACACAAACGTAGTTCTTTCATATAAGCAATTATTCCTGTCCTCCTCCCTCTGCAAATCATAACAACAGAGTGACTTCTATTATTCACATCTCTTAATACTTCACTACAAGCTTAGCCTTGAAAGCCCAACCCTTGCAAACACTTATCTAGAAATCTTGTATTTACATTAAATATAAATTATTCCAATCATGTATTTAAATTAAATTACCTATTTCATAAGAACTATTCAAAAGAACAAAGTCAAACTCGTAAATACTGTTGCCAGTTTGTAAATCTTAGTGTTGCTCTAACTGTCTAACAGGCAAGATATTCATACTGTGGTGTTTTGTTTTTTTAAATAACAATTTTTCATTATACATTGCTGAAATAACAAACTTTAATGTAGTCTCCCCTCACACATTCACTGAACACAATGCAATGAGATCTTGAGTTCAAACCGCTACTGAAACTTTACTATTTGTTTCAACATCTGCATTGTATTGTCATGGGACAGAAGGGCATGACTACTAGCTTATCTGCTGAAGGAACAAAGTATTTAGTGTAAAATAAGTAAGCGTCCAAGTAAGTACTATATAAAACGATTAAACTAATAGAATTATTAAGAAAGTACACATGGTGGGTCCGGAAAAGAACACAAAGGAAGTCGATTCAACAATAGTAAAAATTAAAATAAAAAAAATACAGGGAAGTAATGCTTTAAGCTTTCATATACTTCTCAAGGGGCATTACAACCTACGTAAAAATGGAGCAGCCTGACCAGACCAACACTTCACTTTGGAACAGTCTGGCTTTGAAGAAAGAAAAGATGAAAACCAAAAAGTTTTAGCATTCTCACAGGCTCTGGAAGGCAGGCTTGCAGGGATGGCAGCGCAGAGACCTGCTGCTGCTGCCGGTCGCTCTGTGCACCTCAAAACCCAGCGGCAGGCTCGGAAAGAGAAGCGGGACACGGGAGGCGCTGCCTGCAAGACCCAGCCGTTCCTGCTCGCCGGCAGGAGAAACGCCGGCTCCGCAGACCGCAGGCGGACCCCACCGCGGGATGAGGGCGGGTTACATAACGCCACGGCGCTGCCCTGCTACAACGGCTCCCGCACGCAGCCCCGCGCAGAAGCCGGTGCCCGCCGGGGCCCCGCGGACGGGCGGCGGGGCGGGGCGGGAGGGAAGGGGGGGGGGGGGGAACCGCGGCGGCCGCACCTGCCGGGCAGCGCCGAGCCCCCCCCGCCCCGCCCCACCCCGGCACCCCGGCACCCCCTCGCCTACCTGCGGCGGGCCCTCAGCCCCCGTCCGGCGGCCCCCAACCGCCGCCGGGAGGAGGGGGGGGGGGGGGGTTCGTCGGTTGTGCTGAGTAACGGCTCGGCGGCTGGCTGGCTGGCTGGCTGGCTGGCTGGCTCGTCCGTCCGTCCGTCCGTCCGTCCGTCCGTCCAACAGCGGCCCCTGCCCCGGTGCCGCCGCGGCCTAAGGGAGCGGCGCCGCCGTCGCCCCGCCGAGCGGCTGCACCACTGAGGGGGCGGTGGGCGGGGGCGGGGCCAGCCGCGCGGAGAGCCAATGGGAGCGCCGCCCGCCGCGCGGCCCCCGGCCGCCGAGGCTCCGCCTGAGCGGGGGTGGGCGGGAAGCGGGGGGCCGGGCGGCGAATCGCCGCGGGCGAGCGGGCGTGACAGACGGCGGGTCTGACCAATGGGAGAGGCGGCGGGGAGGGAGGCCGGGAGGAGGAGCGGTTCCGGGTCGCGCGCGCGGTGGTTGCCGTGGGGATGAGCTCGGAGCGGGGCAACGCGGTGCGCAGGCGGCCGCAGCGCCACCAGAACGTGCGGGCCTTCAGCAACCAGCGGCACGACGCCAGCCGCCTTCGCAAGGTCGGGCACCGCGGGGGGACGGGACAGGCCGCGGGGGGACGGGCCGCGACCAGGCCGCGACCAGGCCGCGGAGCTCCCTGGGGAGGCCCTGAGGTAGGCCCCGGGCCCGCGGTGCGTGAGGAGGCTCCGCGGCCTGCCGCCTCGGCCCGCCCTCGTCTGAGGTGTTCTTAGCGGTAGTTACGTGGCAAAGCGTCTTCTTGTTTTACCATCGCTTTCGTTACCGCGCTTCGGTTTGTTTCACGCCATTGTTACAAAAGGTCATTGTTATCTTTTTTTTTTTTTTTTCTTTTTTTAAGGTAAGGAAGGAAACGGTTTACAATATGTTCTTGGGACGTGCTGTGTGCCTGCTTGTGGCTGTGGTAACACAATAGCAGTGGAGGAGAGGATGAAGACCAAGCAGTGTGCCTGAGCAGGAACACCGCCGAAGTGGGATGCTTTGTCTTAAGACGCGGTTAAAACAATACACAAGAAGAGTGTTCTGTAGGAGCACTATCACTGTTGTGTCAATATCTCTTTAAGTAACCTGACCAGGCTGTCAAGGTGGGGGAGAAACTAGTAAGTCAAACTAATGGCACCAGAGAGAGAGGTGTGTTGGTGTTTTTTTTGGCTTTTTTTTTTTTTTGATGATTGTAGAACTGGTTCTGCAAGTTGAACAGGTTGCTTTCCTGGTGCTCCAAGCAGCACCAGTATTATTTATTGTTTGAGTCATTGTACGATCCCTGATAGTATAGATAAGTGTATTTTCCTGTCTGCAACACCCCCCATCCCCAAATATCCTAGAGAGCTGTTCTATCAGAAGAGTCCTTAAAGAAGAACTGAGTTCTGACATCAGTTTTGTAAGTGAAATAATCAGTTTAATACACAGATTGGTGTTTTTTATTTTTATTTTTCCCAATATTTGGTATCACATAGAAGTGACTGTACAGTACCATGCACTTAAACACATTAAAAACCACACACACACATCTTTTGAACATAGCTTTCCCTTCTGTACCTGCCACTTGGAGACTGCTAAATACAGGAAAGAAGATTATTGAAGAAGGTGCTTCCTATTACAGTGTGCAGAATAATTTATTTTTCTTTTGGTGTACTCTAATATATAAATTCAGATTTTGGCCTCTACTGGTGAGGGATCAACAGAGGCCATTACAATGATGACTAGGCCTGATTCTGCTGTTTAAGAAATTTGAAGAGTTGGACTAACAGTTTAAGTGGTGATTGGTGTCATAGTATAGATACAGAATATGCTTAATGATGACACTGAGCATTGCTTCTCTGTCTTGTCACTTCTATGTATTTGTGTCGCGCGGAGTGATCAGGTGTACCACAGGCACTTGAGCTGTGATGATGCAAAGGAATAAATAGTGGAAGTTTGATCAGGAGGACTGATGTGGGACTGGGACATTCCTCCTTTCTAGCTCTTACTGGCTGAATAAATTTGAATACTTAGGGTTGCTGAAAGAGGGTGGATCACCTGCAAATCACTAATTTTTTTTTTGGGGGGGGGGGATGGGGGGTCTGGTGTTGGCCTATCCTTGACTATTGCTGTACACCGTTCAACTTAATAGTATCTTGAGAGGTTGTAGAATGTTTTTTTAGCTTAAAAATTTATATCCTTCTACATTTGTACAGTGCTTTAACAATGTTGAGTATCAAGTACAGTAGCTTTGGGTTGTACTGTGGGTGGACTCCTCAGTGAAGAAGTTGCTGCAGAGGAAATTGATCTATTAGTCTTTTGACTTTTCCTTGCTGGTAGTCATTATCCAGGTTATAGTTCTTGGTTTTGGTTGTTTGGTTATGTGTTTTTTTTTTTAATGGTTTTGAGCTTTCTGTCTGACATTGAACTTGGCATCCATTTTCTAATCTTAAAGACTGTTGTTCAGATTATTTGCAGAACATACTGAAAGATCCGTTTATGTTTCCTCTCATGATCAGGCTCTACTACAGCATTACTCTGGGATAGCCCAGTTGAGGTGAAGCAACACACTCTGCCTCTCTACTACGTTTCGTTAGATGCCTACAACAGTGCTGGGAAAGCTTGCTTGCTAGAATGAATTGAAAGGAAGAGACAGACAGAGTAAGACACACTGTGTTGTTAATTATTGAAACTGGGAATTTGTTTATGGGTGATTGCTTCATGTAGTATATTCTGGTACAGCCGTTTGTGACACTGAGCTGAGGAATATACATTATGTTATATGAGTATACATTTTGTATAAAGTGTATTGCATAAATCAATATGGAAACTGGAAATGAAGGTAGTGCTAGAGATGAAAGCAAATAACATTCAACAGGAACATTTAGAACTCCATTGTAATAAGACAGTAAACCACAAAGTGATTCATATTTACACCCAAATGACTGATCTGTTTCTCCATTTCTTCCTCTCATTAAATACACCCCAGATGATAATCCAGATTTTCCTAAATTTCAGACGTTATTAACTCTGAACCTCAGCTTTACCATAATGCTGATGCCAGCTACTTCTTCAGCCAGCTGCGCAGATAAATAATCTGTTTTAGTGGAGACACTGGTCAAGACTGTGGGAAGGCACAGGGAAGAGAATAGGCCTAAATGCTGAGTCAGTGATTGTGACACAAAGCTCAGAAGATACAGGTAAACTGGTAGCCAACTGGAATTGACAGGTAACTGTACTGGAGTTTGGTTAGTTTGAGTTCTTAACACAAGGGCAACTTGAAGACTAAAGTCTGCTCTCTAGCCGTCCCTCCTATACTGAGTTTGAGAGTAAATTCACGACTAGCTTTTGCCTTTCAAGTAGGCAGATGAGGGGCAAATAGAACATATATTTTGGACTCTAAGTCCTCAGTGAAAACATGCGCACATGTGCACAAACACATACATACGTTCATTTCTTTATGGGGGTTGACTGTCAGTCCTTCCAAGTGTGCACACTCTTACACATCCCGAGATCCGTAGGAGAATTGAGTTGTTGTGAAGCTATTCACTGATGTGGAAAAAGCTAAAGGTCCATCTGGAGCTGGATTTAAAGAAAGATTTTGGTTTCCTGTGTTCTAAAGGCCATGATGCAATATGTGAGCAAGTGAAATTCTCTGGAGTATTTGGTTTCGGTCTGTGAAGTGTGTAATATAGCCCTGAGACACTGGCATTTTGTATCACAGAGTTTCAGGTTTGTTAGTTAGCATTGTTTTTTTCTAACTGCTTTGTAGTCATCCACTAGCGTTTGTATAGAGTTTTGTTTTTTTGAGAAGTGTAGTTATTCAGAAATGCTGCCTTCAGCCTTGTTGATTGAAGTACTATCATCTGTGCTTGCGACAAGGAAGTTTGTGGATAGCGTTGACTTTGTGTTCATTTGCAGTAGAATAAACCACTCGTGTGCTCAGTGGTAGAAGTCTGCTGTCAATACAGTAAATCAAAATACACATGCACGCACACATAATTAGTAACTTCCAAACAGACAGAGAGGCTTCTTTGAAACCTCATTATTACATCTTCCTTGTGATTGCTTTAATGCTAGCATAAGGTAGGGATTATTTTGTATGCCAAGTTAGTAGGTGTAGGTGCATGTGTTTACTTTAATACATTCTGAACTGCTTTTGGCAGGTTGTTAAATGATTTAATATTGGGTTACTTAAGTGTACAGAGGATGCTGTTTTATTGATGCAGTTGACCTGACCGCATGTATATAATATGCACATGGAATATTTCATGACTATATACTTTAAAATGTTTATATAAGTCTGCATTGCATACTTGCCATTTCTTAGGAGAATATATAGCAATACTGTAAACATTGGATGAGTTGCCCATGTTTCTGGAGGAAGTATGGCAAAGGGAAAAAGGAAAGAGGTATCGAATAAAACAGAGAAATGAGAGTAAAACATGTCAAGAAACTGCTGTATTAGAAAAAGAATTCAGTCTGTTAGAGTAGTCTTCACACCAAGAAAAACATTCCAGGCCATAAGCATTACCACGTATTTGTGCATGATAGCTAAATACATGGGTGAATAATGAAGTTGGCAATCCTTGTTTGGGTCTTTGTGGAGGTTGTGTTGTGTTGGTGGTGGTGGGTTTTGTTTGTTTATTTGTTTTAAAGGAAAGCAAGCTATTAAATGGGTGAAAGGAAGGATAAATATGTGAAAGACTGTTCAAAATACATATTAAGGCAAATATTATTAGGAAAAATAAGCAGCAGAGAAATTTATTTAACTAATAATTGCTCCATTCTGAGTGGGAAGTGAGATAGCAGGAAAGTTTCTCTTCCTGTTTTTTAGGAGAACTTATTCTTACATGTTTTTCAGTGAATTTAAAAAAAAAATTAAAAAACAAATCATTCAAATATTTAATTATGGACAACTCTTTGTTTCTTCAAGCCTGCTTTGCTTTTGAAAGTGAAATACTTTTTTTTTTCTTTGTCAAAGGAAATGTTGAATTTAGAATAGAAAACCACAGTGAATTATAATTCAGATTGTTTTTGTGATATTGACATTTAAAAATTGGGTACTATTTCTGAGCAAGGTAAACTTAGAAGACAAACACAATCATAGAATATCCCAAGTTGGAAGGGACCCACAGGGATCATTGGTTCCAGCTCCTGGCTCCACACAGGACCACCCAAAAAACAGACCCATGTGTCTTAAAGCATAGCTCATAGGCTATGAACACTGCCGTGGGGAGCCTGTTCCAGTGCCCGACCACCCTCTCAGTGAAGAACCTTTTCCTAACATCCAGCTGAGGTTAAATCAAGGTAAAACCAGGTAAATCTGCCTTCTTGCCTGCTTTACATCAATCCATCCATCTCTATTAACTTTCTAAATTGGCCAACTCGTAGAAGGATGGAAGAGTCATAGTCTCTTTCATATTCGGATATGCTGAGCCACCCCATACCTGAAGTGCCAACTTTGAGCTAAAAAATATAGGAAATTGCTGAAGGGGGGGGAGGAAGAGACTGTGCTGTATGCGTTCCTATTAGGAGGAACTTAAAATTGAAAATCTGTTATCTTCATTCCAGTTGTTCCCTTCTGAGCAGATACCATGTTGTTTCCTCAAGGTCCTTTGTAAGATTTGTGGTTCCACAGGTGGCTGTTAAGTCTAGGTATCTTTATGCCTGAACCAGGACTTAAATTATACATAAATGTGACCTTTGTAGCTACACTCTAATTTGTTGTCCTGTTCTTTTACTAGTAATACCATAGCATTTATGGCATGCTTCTATTACAAATGGACATTTGAGATTTAATAAGGTATTTTATTAAACATGCTTAAGACTGTTTTCTGTCAAAATTCCTTCTTCCTGGAAAATACTTTAAATAACTGGAATTACCTGTGTTGTATACTCAGACATTCTATTTTATGCTTAGAAGAGCTGGCTTTTACTGCTGTGATATTTTTTCTTTCACTCTGTGTTTCCCTGACTCTGGATTTTAGGTAATATTCTTTGTTACTTATTTTAAAACTCTTTAAAATAATTCTTTTTATCTGCTACCGTTGTTAATTTTGAAGAAGGACTGCTAGCAGTGTGACTGATAGTTCTTATACAAAGCAGTATGTATTTTCAAAATTATTGGGGTAGGACGGTTTGGGAACTGCTGTTCCTTTTGTTAATGATCTGAAAATTTAACTGAATTTTGAGTTTCTTTTTTTTATCAGTCTTATCTTTAGTCTCATTTCTGCTCTTTGATTAAATTTCTTCTTTGAGTCATGCACAAAACTGGTACGTGAGATGGTGGCACAGCATCAAAAAGCAGGAGCAACCTTGCATACTTCCCGTAACAGTGTCTCTGTAATGGCTGATAAGCACGCCTATCTTTATATGTGGAATTAATTTGTCCTTTTAGCTCTCCTGGCTTGGTGTATTTACCATTTTACCATGACTCAAAAATCTGCCAGTGCACAAGCCACCTTCGTTCTTACAGCACTGCCCTCTTTACTTAAATTACATTTTTCTGCATTTCCTCTAGGGAGTCTCCAGTTTCATTGCCTCCCTCACTGAAGCTTTGTTTCGCCAGGCTAGCTTGATGTAAAAATGGCATCTATCACCTCAAAATATGATTGTCTTTTAGTGACTTAGTGTGATACATAAAACTTAAGACATGGTACCACTGAATTTCTTTCTCTTCCTGACTTTTGAGTCTAAACTGATAGCTGTCAGCATTTTGGATCATGTCCTTAATCCTTAGCTTTGCACTGAGTATTGAAAGTGTGACTGATTGAACCAAAATAATGGAACAGTTGAAACATGGCAGAGTAGAAACAACCTAACTGCACAGACCAGGTCTGATAGAGGTTGATTGACTTTATGTGGATAATATGCTTGTTGCTGTGAAATTTAGCTCTTTTAGACCTTCTTGTGTGTTACTGATGTTTTATTAAAGCCCTTTTTCAGTGGTGAAACAATGTGTTAAGGACTATAGAGCGAGAAATAATCTTTGGGTTGAGCACATCAGTTAAGACTTGGGACTTTGTTCTTCAAAGCAAAGGTGAAGATCCAGTCACATAACGTCTGTGCACATGACTGGTCTCTTGGCCTTGCTGTAAGGTGCTATGTTCAAGCAAAGACCTGTTCTATGAGTAATAGGAAAAGGCATTTTCAGAATTTGGCATGACCTGAATTTTACCTTTATAAAAAATATAGTTAAAAATCAGTGACTGTAGGATTGTTATATATTCAGGAGCCACATGATAAGTGTTCCTGGGAAAAAAGCAGCTCTGGTAATAATAGGTATACCTATTTTCCTGTTCCATAAGAAACGTTCAGTAGAATTTGTAGTAGGCTGACAGTTTTACAAACTGAATTTCCTTGGAATGAGAGATGAAAGTTAATTCCTATCTTATTCTTCTACATTGTTTATGCCACAATCAGTTGGGAGCGTTGCCTCCAGAATTCCAAGCGCGTTACACATCACGGAGCCGATCCCTGCATCACGCAGTACCAGGGCTCCCGTCCCCAGCCCCGATGGCATGATGGATTATTGGAAACTACGTGGTTATCAGCAAGGAAGCTAACTCCCCTTTGAAAGACAGCATTTAGCAACAAACAGCTGTCTTCAGCGTGAGTGACTGTAGTCTTTTGAAGTTTTTTGGGCTCTGCCTTAAAAATACCAAAAATAGTTGGTCGCAGTAAAGCGCACTTGTGAATACAAATTACAGTGTTTGTGTCTTTCTCCCCTCCAGCATTACTAATTAATGCAAATTAGGAGAGTTGGAGGGAGAGCTGGGAAGTTCAGGCTAATTTGCAGGTTATTAGAAACTTACCGAAGCCATGATACTTCGAATCTTTGAGGAGGTGAAGCACTGAAAACAAGGCTTATCTTCACATTCCCTGAATTTTTAAAGAATGAGCACAGTCAGTGCTGACAGCAGGTTGAACTGCCAGCATTTTAACAGGTGCCCACTGAGGAATTACCACTGATTTTCTTCTCTCAGAAAGTTACCATGTTAGCAGAATTATTGTGTTTCCCAACAAATTTCATTGATAATATATTGCTGACGTCAGAGCTTTCCGTATTCAAGCATTTTGCAAAAAACAGTGTTTTTTGTTGTTGTTGTTTTTTGTTTGTTTGTTTTGGTTCTATTTGTTTGTTTTAAAAATGCTAAATCAATATTGAATCATTTGGAAAAAAAAAACACAAAAAACTGTCTTTTACCTGAACCAGAAAAGGAGTACCACAGCTTCAGGTAACTAAAGCATGGGAAAACTCATACTTTATGTTGAAGTTTAGTGAAAATGGAAACATTGGAAAGCAAGTCCCATAGCAGAGTCTCACTCATAAGTAGTATTTCCTCTACCACATACCTTTTGGGGAATGGAGTAAGATACCGTGTGTTTAAAGCTAGGCTTATTCTTTCATTTAGTGTATTGAAGTAGACTTCTGTGGATTAGTGAGAAGCTCTTGTGGGTCATGAAAACAGGAAATTACTTTGGAAATTATTGTATGCATAGATGAACTTATTTCTAAAAGGATAATATAAAACCTGATCCCAGTCAGTGCAGGATCTGTCCCAGTGAACTTTGGGGTATTTTAAGCAATAAAAATGTTTTAGACCATTGTTACCATCTTACAGTTTTTTGTACAGCTATCATTTTTAAGCTCTCTTAAAATAGGCATTATATATATTTCTATTTGCAATGGAATTACTGTTTTTATAGTTCTGAATGTGCACACAACCATAGAATAGTTATAATTACTGCTGGCACTTTTGGTTAGAGAAGAAATAAAAGTGTGGTTTTCTACTGTTTCCAATCTCAAAATAACTTTTCTTGTGCAAATCATACTGGCCAGTTGACAGTTTGTATTCTCGAGCAAACTAAACACAAGTTGCAGAAGAGGTTAGAGTAAATTTGGCATTAGCTTGGAAATATACTGTAAATTAAGTGACTGTTTTGAGGATTTTTATCTTAGATACTTGTGAGCAAAAATCTATTACTTTATAAGGGAATTTTGTGACGAAAGAAACATTGAGTGGTTTGACAGTAAATGATATATCAATTCTATTTTATTGTGGTCTGATGAAAAATTCTTAGACTACTCTCTTCAAATGTGTAGTATAACAGTAGCTTGAGCAATAATAAGCTAAATGTTAAGTCTTTTGAGCTGTCTTCTCTAAATGAAGAGAGCATATTTCAGGACTCAGGTTTACTAGTAGTAGCTCTAGAGATGGAATAATAACAAGAAAATAATAATAATATATTGTAAACAATATAAGAACATAAATAATGCTATTAACTATGTTAATGTTATTACAGTAATAACAGGCTGCCTTAAAGTAGAAGATGACCTCACCACTCTGTCTGCTGAAGAAAATTACTAGTAGTAAATTACTAAATGCTTATATTAATATCAAATAATTTTCTAAATATAGTATGAATCACACGATGGGTGGAAATGCTTTCTAAGCAAAATTATACTCATAAAAGTAGGAAACCTTCCCTTATTTTATTTTATTTTATTTTTTATTTATTTAGAGAATAAATGCTAAGCTTCATGATGGAGTATGTCAGCATTGTAAAGATATTTTGGAGTGGCGGGTAAAATTCAACAAGTACAAACTACTATCAAAACCTAAAAAATGGTGAGTTAAGATTCTTTATGTTAATCATTGATAGTATAATTTGTGAACTTTTTGGAAAATAGTCTGTTTTTGGAAACCTATAGGTGATAACTGCTGTTATGTTACATTCTTCAGTCTGGAGTCCGCAACAGTAATAAAAATAAAAATGCAGTGTTAATTTTCAGTTTCATTTATCTTTTTACCTTAAACTTTATAAAAGAAAATACAGTAGAAGAATAACTGCTTCCCTCCTCTCTGTCAGAATATTTGAATAATCTAAATGGTTACTTTGGACCTGTAAATTTCCAATAATGTGTCAGTATGTCCTCCCAAAGGAAGAGTCAAACCAGAACCAATTATAACTTGATTTTCTAAGGCCTTGTAGCAATTCAGTAAGTATTGGAGGAATCTGTACACCTCAGTTGTTTGGTTTTTTTTTGTATGTGTGTTCACAAAGACTATCTGGCAGAGAAATCATGAGAGAAGAAAGCTTTATTAATTTTGTGTTACAAAACATAACATTCATACAAAATGTTTGCAGTATTTGCATTTCTTTACTTCTTAGTGTGTTCTCTTTTCAGATGTGAAACTATAATCCTACATATTAAATGCTTAGCATTGTTTGCAAACAGAACTGTATTGAGTGATTTTGGATAAGAACGTAACAAAGGTGTTAAATACCTTAAAATAGTTTATAGGTTTGTGATAGGCTAGTCTTCTGAGATGGGTACTCTGCTTCCTTGTACCTGCTCATCTGTAGATGTCCTTGTGTCTGTGACTCCAGACACAGCCAATATCTCAACAATGAGACATGGAACTCAAGGAAATTACAGCAGGGATGCAGTGCACAACATAAGCAGATTTGTCACACTTGTTCCTTCTGCATGTGTGTAGTATTGTGTTACATACCTTTGAAATACATGCTCCTGAACCACTTGAAGAGGTTCTGTGAGTACATGTGCAATTCCCTGAATGAATATGTACTTTATTTTGGTTTTCATGAGGTTGAAAAGGAAGGAAGGAATGTCTGTTCATACTATATCTCTCACTTGTGAGAAGTTTTACTTTTTAATATGAAAATATATGCAATAAATATTTTGGTTTTAGTAAACGATTTTCACCCTTTCATGTTAACAAAAAAATTCTGATTAGGCAGCAGTCTCTCTAGTTCTCAAAATAAGCATACTGGGTTGTATGCACCCATGATGAAGTTGGGAGTTTTTGTAACTCTTTCTCAAATAACTACATACTCGTTTAAAAGTAATGAGCTGGATCTGGTTGTTTTACCTCCTCTCTACTCACCCAAAAAGGGGAAAAAAAAAAAAAAAAAAAAGGCAGGCAAAAAATATGTAAATCGGGGAAGCATGGGAAATTAAAAAAAAAAATAAAATAAAAAAGGTGGCATCGTGGTGCAGTTGCTTCTGACAAAATTTGTGATGTTTTCCATCACATTTTTGAACAAGTAAACTAGACTTCATATCATTCCAACTCTACAGACAGTGATTTCTATGCTTGCCTTCAGCAGTTGGATACTATGCTTTCTGAGTGGGCCAGTGTTCTGAAAGAATTTCAATGGGTGAAGCATCTAAATAAAGTAAAACAGTACAGGCATAAGAAATTTGTATTTCACGTTGAGAAACTGAATTCTGTACATCACAGAGGATGGAAACAGAGGACTTCTGTGCACCTTAATTTGTTTATATTTTAACTCTTTAAAATTAAGATTTTTATTACAGCTACAACTTAGTCCAAGACCTACAAGTATTTAGGTAGCACAGATTAAATTGTTGTTTTTTTTAAAAAAGTCTGTCCAGCTTGGATTGATAGCGTCCCTGTTTGGTGAGACATGGCTGAGAAGATCTGTAGATATTAACACTACTGCAACTGAATATGGAAGTTTAAAAAAAATAATGAAACAACTAAGTAGGTATTTTCAGTGACGTCTGACCGAAGGTTTTTTCCTGCGGGAGAGGGAAGACCAGAAACTAGGCAGTTAAGACTCTACTTTTGTCAAATGTGTCCTACAACAATTCTTGTGAATTTATAGTTTCTTAAGGAATTGTGTGCCTTAATAATGAAAGTTCTGCAAAGCCTTGATGCAGATAGTAAGGAGAACTTGATCCTGCTTAGGAATGGGATTTGAGAAAGGAAGTAAAAATACTGTCTCACTGGATGCTAGCTAGTGCATCTTTCCTTATTAGGCATGCAAAAACACTTGATGTTTGTCTTCAGCCTGCTTTAGCCAAGTCTGCAAATACCCTGTTCAGAACTGTGTGCTAAAGCTTTCCTGACAGCCTTTGAGTGTCTGAGGGACCAAGGAACGGTGGGTGACTTTTAGGACAGCTGCATAACAGGGGTTCTGTTCACCAAAAATACAAGGCTTTAGAAATGTCAGATGATTGTTAAGCCATAGCGTTTCAGAAGTTAAGTTACAGAGTTTCACCGTATCTTAAAAAAGAGTAGCTAAAAACCTCCACGGAATTATGATGGTTTTGTTCAGAAGAGAGTTCCATGCAGACTAGTGTTTGTAGAAAGCAAAATCCAGCACAGACTTTGTTTATATTCTGAGAAGTTCAAGAGGAAGACTTATTCTTTGGATTGAAATGTTTTAATTGTAAAAGTCCACTCACCTTTTTACACTATATTCTTTTTTTTTTTTTTATCAGTAAGCCAGGTGAATTAATTTATGCAGCTTTTAAAGCAAAACAACTCACTGAAATGAATGGAAATATTTCTTCTGTAATTTTAAATTTAAAAATTCTTACTTTCATGATGATTCTTCTAGTTTTAGCAAAACTTTCTGAAAAAGTTAAAGGGGAGGGAGAAAGGCAATGATCTTGATAATGATGCTTGTTGAAAAAACAGCTGTTTCATATGAAACTGGCCTTTAACAGTGCTTCTTTTGAAGACTGTGTCTTTGAACACAGAATGTTTAATAAGTGTACACAAATATTTTTTTAATCATGTTTTCTTTCTCTTCGCAGTGTGAAGTGCCTCCAGAAGGCTGTAAAAGATCCTTACCATATTATTTGTCGACCATGTGCTTGTAAGCTGGAAATTTGTGCCAAATGTGGAAAGGAAGAAGAGATTGTAATTCCGTAAGTAGCTCATAGATTATACAGTTTCAGCACTGCGCTTCATTCTTCCCCTTTATTAAAGCTTGTTTGGAAACTGCCAAGAAGCTTTATGCCATATTCTGAATAATCATGACAGGAATCAGTAGGAGTCATCAGCTTCATTTTCTTCTGCTGAAACCAGGATGGAATGCCTATTGATGTTAGTAGGGCTGGGCCAAATAATTCTTACTTGGATAAGACACTTTATTTTAATACCAAAGGGTAAATGGCATCTCTTCTTTAGGAACAAAGTACTTCAAAATGGATTTAAGTATAGAGCACCATAAAATATGTGTGAGACAATTTACTGTTTGCATTTTGTGTGTCATTTGATGATTCAGTTACCAGTGAACAGAAATAAACTAAAGAAGGACAGATACTGAGTACAGTTACTGCAATGTGTTTAGCGGGCTTTTATTATTATTATTCTTTTACTAGCACAGTCTCTTTTCTGAACATTCTATATTAACTTGCTAGCATGTGACAATTGGCCAGCAGTTGATTATTTAGTCAGACAATTTATATATGAATATATATCTATATACATGCTTTTTTTATTCATAGACTCCTTTCCTTTACTGTCTTTTCTATTCAACATGAAAGTAATTTGAGGTTATTGTCCCCCCTCCTCGCTTCTTCTCAATCTCCTTCCATCCCAGGTAGAATATTCAGTGCTCCATCCTCTTCTTGTTTAAGAGAGAAATTCCAAAAGTAGTTGGTGATAACTTAATCTTGATTTCTGCAGGATTGATAAAGGACAAGACAGAACTGAGAGTAAGACTACTGAAAATGGCCAGGAGAATGGATCGGAGGATGAACCTGATTCTGACACAAACTTCAGTAGTACAGACAATGAAGAAGATGCTGATGTGCTTGAAGAAAGATTTAAAAATATGAATTTTAAAAGGACAGAGGTCTAAAAAGTTGAGTTTCTGTAAGAGACTATATGCAATCAAATGTGATAGACTGTATTTGCCCTAAACTTCTGCTCTGACAACCTGATTTGACATGTAAGGTCTTCACATATAAATGCTGATGCAGTGTATTTTGACAGTTGTTGGGGGAGTTGTACCAATAAATATTTTCTTGTATTAAAGGCAGAATTTCTTGTGAAAAGACTCAGAATTTGAATATTTTAAGTACAGTTATTTTTTGCTTATATAACAACTTCTTCTCGTGAATAAATCATCTGTGTAATTGTTCTGAATTCAGTATGACACGACTGTTGCATTGCCATTTACAAAGCTATATGGATGTCTGTAGTACAAATAAAGAGCACTGTCATAAAAAGGAAAAGCTAACCAATTTTAATAGACTCCTAAGGGAAGAAATTTCATTTTCTGTCAATAAGTTTCCAGACAGGGTCATTACCCTAGAACATACCAAGTGGCTACTACTTTTACACCTGCTACTTCTTTTCTGTGGAAAGAAAAGAGTGCCAAAGTGCCATCACTAGGTGTGCATTACGTATTTGATCATATTACCAATGTTTGGAAATGAAAAAAACTTAAGACTTCTTAGAGTTTCTCATACAAGTTTCACACTTTCTCTTCTTTTGAACGTAGATCTAAATAGTTTGCTCTGATACGAAAACACTTGGGTGTCATGTAGTGATGCCGGTATAGAACTACATTTACTTCATTACTATTTCAGGTATTGTAACATTATGCAGCAACATATGTTGTTAACAGTCTTCCTGGTTTTCAGTTCTTTCTAGTGGTTATTTCAGTGTAGACTAAGCTCTAAGGACTTAACTGAAATTAACTTTTACTGGATTCAGGGTGGTTTAATTTCTTCTTTATCATCTGCTACATCTACAAATAAAGCAGAAGAAATACTTCCTGGTGATTAAATGGTTTGACCTATGAACAGATGACGATATACTATGGAGTTTTTACTGACCACATAACAGCTATCCAGCTTATTTGGTGTTCGGTCTGCTTTGCAGTAGCAGGCATAGCAAAAATTTGATTCCCAAACTGGCTTCTTCAAATAAATTGTGACGGACTTGGACTCTAGAGTGAGGTTTTTGTTTTCTTTTCTTTTTCCATCAGATGAGGGAAATCCTGAAACTTGTTTCTTTTGGGTGGAGATAGCCACCCTGTGGCTGCTATAGTTGCACTTAACTGAGAAGAAAACTTACTTACCAAGATGTGGAGTTACCAAGACATACAACAGTCAGTATCCTAGAGTCTGTTTGGGTTGAAATGACAGTATTTAGTATTGGCATTGATACACAACAGCAAAATTCTTGTAACTGGTCGTGGAGCATAGAGCTCATACTGTTTATTCATAACTGCTTATATACTTGTTGCTACAGATAAGGTCTTAAGCATAAGCCTTTTCTTATCTTGTAATTAGGTGTGTCTTTCATGTTTATATTCTTTGACATTAAAACATCCCATTTACCTTTTCTATGCTATTTGTAAGTTTGTATATTTATATCTAAAATATACTTTTAAAATGATCTCTAAGGTCTAGTAATCTTCATGGGTTTTTTTTGTTCTGCTTTTTTTTTTTTTAATTCTTGTTCCTTTTCTGTGCTGTCCTGCTTTTGTAGAATTTGATTATCTAAGATTAATTTTTCTGTTCCACGTGCATTTTTTGCATAGGTAGATTTTTGCAAAGTATTTTGTGATAACCATGAACAGTAAACTATTGAAAAACATGGTCTTTTCAATTCATGTGATGCATCATAACTTTTATGGCTCTTCACTGAGACAAAGTCTAAAGTTTACTAAGTATTTCAATGGTATTCTATGCCTGTCCTTCTGGAGTTGTTTATTGCATAGTTGTCTGCAGTCTTAAAGGACTAGAGTTTATAACTGAAACTGCCCATCTCCTTTCCCCACTCACTCTATAAATATCTTGTAATATGTTGTATAAGCTAAACAAATAGCTTTGTGATCAAACACAGATTCTTTCACTTAATTTAGACTAATAAAAAATTTAGACTAATAAAAAATCACCTTATAGTTTGTATAAGGGTGATGGCTTGGCTTGGAAGAGTCAGGTAGCAAAGCTGTAGGGCGCTAAGAAGTGCTTAGTGGCAGAAAAGGAGGTAGTAAGGTATGTTTAGAAGAGACTGGAAACTGGCCTGAAGGTCACGTCGCACTGACAGATACGTCCTCCCACCAGGACAGCAGTGACGTCTGACTATGTGACACTGTCTGTTGTCCTGCCAGTTGACGTTGGTGAAGTTAGAGTAAACATGTAATATCCCCGACACACACTGCAAATGACTGCTGGTGGTGGGTTGTAGTTAATAAGTAATCCGGAGGTAGCTTCAGAGGGGCTTGTTGAAGGGGAAGCCATGGGTTTCATAAAAAGCGAACGTGGCTTTTGAAAGTGATATACGTACAGGAAACGTTCTTCCTTCCACATGGAAAAAATTGGTAATGGTCTAGCCCTTTGTCCAAACGTGAAAGGAAATCCTGAAATGATAGGAAAACGTATTGTGAGTCTGGCAATAGCTGTATGGGAAAGTAAGGGGAAGGGCTGCCTTGTCAAAGCGGTGACCTGACCTGTCAGTGCTGGGGAAGAGCAATGGCCCCCAGATGAGCAACACGAGATGAGCAACAAAACCCATGGAAGTTAGAAAACATCTGAAATTAACATCTTTACGTGACGTAAATAATCCTCTGCTCAGAGCTGACTGGGGCAGTTGATACTACAGATGTTGAAATTGCTGTGATTGAGCACAGCTACAGTGGTGGCTGTCTCTGAAGACAGGCCTTGATTCTGGCAAGAGTTCTGTCTTTGGTCTTACCTGTGCTTAAAACATGCACTGCTAGATATGATTGCTGCAACTAAAACCACATACAATGGTGGTTGTGAGCTCACAGAACTGCTAACTAAAGAGTTTGTGTGCGTTTGCTATTACAGGAAAAAAGAAGTGTCTTTTACTGAAGATACGTCTAGCAGGGGAATAAATGGAAGAATCTTAGTTTTCTTATTTTTTGATATAAGTTAGAACACCTTTGGAATTTCACCAAGATTATTTTTATAAGACTTAAGTAACAGTTCTGAATTTCATTTTTATTTTATTTTTTTTTTTTTGGTGAAGTGCTTATTGAACAGGATTTTCTAGGGGCAGAACCTCCTTTAAGTACTGATCTTTGATAAAATATTTTAATGAGAAAATCAAAGGAAAGATCAAAAGTCACAAGAGATTTCGGAAACAATCTTTAGGGTAGATACACAATAGAAATAATATTTAGATTTTTTTAAAAATGAATTTAGATTTTGAAGGGTTTCTACCTATTTTAAAGGCTTTCTACCTCTTCTTTTACAAAAAAAAAATAAAAAAATAAAAAATTTGTAAGCTTTGAAAGACGGGAAATAATATCACCATTGGTGCAGTATATTGAGATGTAGTTTAAATGATCTGATGACGGGGGGATTTCAGGATTTTAACTGAACCTTGTGGGTGCTTACCTAATGTATTACTGAAGAAGAGAATGATGGATGTTAATAATTAGTAATGTGACGAATAAAGGAAATGCAGTGATGCTGCTGACACAGTTGGATTCCTGTTAACTGATTGTCCTTATGAGTGTTATCAATTCTCATTTAGTGTGACTTAACACTGACAGTAATTAATTAGATAATGGACTGTCAGCCTGTCTAAGTGATGCATGCAAGATGATTCTCACTTCACAAGAGGAAATGCTTATCATAGGCTTGAGCTGTCAGAACTTGTCATTGTTGACTTCATCAAGTTTCGGGAAAACAAAATTCCCATATATAAGGATTTCTTAGGACAATCTGGATTCATTGCAGCGTAAGAGTCCAGTATGGACACAGCGCTGCTTCCTAGCATAATTCCCTGACAATCTTCTTTGTCAAAGTTTGCAGGTATCTCAGATACATCCTATATTCAAATCTTTTTAAGTATCATGTGATGCAAAAATCATTGCCAATGATTGACTTCTAGCTGTGCGTGGGGCTGGGCTCTTCCTTTCTCGTCTTGGCTACTGACTAATCTGTATTCCTCTGGAGTATATAATACCAGCCTCTGTAGGTTTATAGAACTACTGGTTAATTAAGAAAAGGATGGCTAGTTTTCTCCCTATAATGGGCATGTACTTGGATGCTGAGATGCAAATCATAGCATTAGCAAGGAAAATAGAGGAAAAAAGTAGCACGTAGTCAAATATGAGCCACCTAGCAACCCTCTAGCCCTTCAATTATATGTCTTCTTTGTTCAGGAGCTCTCACAAATAAATGGACTCTGGTAGAAAATGCAAAACTACCTCTGCTTACAAGAAGCATCTGGCTGACTTACACGGCTAATGAGGAAATATTTGTAAGTAGCACGAGGAGACATTCTTAATAATGAGACGTTTAGGGAGCTGGTCATGCACACTGTCAGCATCTGTTTCACTTCATTCTTCTGCCTGCCTTTTATCTGAAAGTTATTAAGAGGAAAAAGTTATGTATGAAAAAGTAGGTACATGTTCTGCATACAGAAATGCTGCATATGTTCTCTCATCAGATAGGGTGAGTATGGAAAGAAGGGTTCTTGCCTTCAAAACAGTTGAAAACACTATGGTGTTTGAAAGTGACGTTGATCTGTCCAGAGATTGATAATGTGTCCTCAGACAAATCACATGTAGTGGGATAGAAATGAAATACTTCCATATTTCAGGTTCCATATTTTGCTGCTGGAAGCTCTAAAACAGTTAGGATGGTATCACAAAGGGGTTTACTTGTTTGTTTGTTTGTTTTCCCCACAGAAGTCAGTGAGAAAATTACTATTTGTAACAAAGGCGGTTGAACTCAAAATATGGTTATTGATAAAAAGCTTGAATTTTAGGACCTGAAAAGAGGGGCTGAAGACCATATCCAACACATTAGAATTTGACCTGAATTTCAGATACATAGCATCTGTACTTTCATTTACCTTTGGTATGGATTTAGAAACCCAAGTTAGAAGGGTCTGTTGTAGTCGCATAACTAAAAGTACTTTGAAAGCAGCACCAAATTGATTTATTATTTATTTATATATATTTTTACAACTGCATCAGAGGCCATGTTTCTGTACAAAAACATATAAGCATATATGGGCTATGTATGCTGCTGAATAGTAGCACTCACTTTAAACCTCTCTTTTTAGGACAGCTTGCATATCTGAGACTCAAGTTCATCACACCTATGTTTCTATCCCTTAGCTTGCTGTTTTCTACATACTATGTGAACAAGTGTGACATGATGTATGAAAAGAGTCCATGAAGAGTAGCCACAGTTTACATGTTAATGTACATAGCAATAGTAAAACTTGTAACATTTATTAAAGAAGCAACTGCAAGCTACAAGACAGTTTGAATTGCTTTTTCTCATAAATCTTATTCTGTCTCCTGACTATTTTTTCCTTTATCCCACAGTCTGGTTCTGCACTGAGGTAGTTGTTAGCTTGAGTGACAGCTGATACAGCCTTTGACTGAGAATAATGATGCATTTACTGCCAGTAACAGCAACAGAGTTGATGCTAGAACCATAAAGCAAACTGCTTCCTTCAAAATAGTGACACTTGTGAGATGTATGTGAAGTGAAATGAAGCCACAGGTCTTGCAAAGGAAATAAAAGGGCCTACAGTGCTCTGTGTGGTAGTAGAGAAATGCAGAATAACCCTAAACCTTTCATTTCCCAGGAAAAATAAGCCCCATAAAAGAAGACAAAATCTGTTCTTTCACCAACAGCAGATTTAGTATTACTTACATGACAAAGATTTTAAAAAGTCTTTCTCTGGGAATAACAAATATCTCATGCTCAAAGGTTAATAAGTCTTCAGTAGTGGCTCAGTCTTCCTTACAAGCTAGTGATGGATCCTCCCAGAATGGAACAAGCTTGTACATGCATTATTTGGAGAAAAGACACAATATATCCTTTATGTTATAAAACTGTAACCCTATGCCCTGAGAAGACCAAACCAATGAGGAATTTGGCATAAATATCTAGAATTGTCAAGACCTCATACCACTATGCCAAAATGTTCCTCCTTTGGGAAAGTGTAACAGGAATGATTAAGTCATCTCAAAGTTATGCAGTGAATAGAAACTCAGAGACACTTTTTTTAAAGTGTTTCAGGGAAAAAAAAAAAATCTTACACGCTACAGTCTTCACATTAGCTTGGGTTGCATTTGGGTATAAATAGTACTGACATTATGATCTCTCCACATCAAGACAATTACATATTGGATTGCCACATTCAGCTAGCTGATCCATTCACATATTCATTGCTCAACTTTTCTCTAAGGTTTGTGGAAGCCAAACAACAGTGATGGCTGTCTACGTACATTACTTCAGAAAATCCCATTAGCAGCGGACTGGCTGTGACTCAAAAAGGGCTGCAGCGCACACCCAGACAATTTCAGAAGTGTGTCCCGTTGGGCATTCTTGTCTCCTGCCACCCTAAGCATGCGGCAGCCCGGACCTCTCTCTTCTATAGAGGTTAGAATTAAAAGTGTGTATTGTTCCCCCTCTGAGTGGGGAAGTTTGGCTTGCCAGTAATGAGAACACAGTGCATGGCTCAAAAGGAAGGATAATGTATAAGCCTCTAGCATTTAAATGGAGAAAAGGGTCTCCGTCAAAAATCTGAGTGTATAACACAGGGTGCCCAAGGCAGGTCTGTCCAAAAGGCATTCAGAGGCCAGAGAGAGAGAGAGGGGACACTAACTGAAATATGCACAGCACCAGGCTTGTGAGTATGGAAAAAAACAGAGGTTCACACAGCCCGCAACTGCCTCTCTTCTTCTTCACAGACTCCAGCTGTCATTGTAATGTGCATGGAAATTAATCTAAATAACAAACCTACCTCTTTAGCATAATTAGTCTGACAACAAGTTAGTGTTTATTGCCCCCTAGCATGCTTAATGAGATTTGCAAGCAGGCTCCAAGGAATGAAATACCTTGTTGCTCTTTGAATTCTCTTTATTTTAGGTGGAAATGAAAGCACTTTTGTAACGGACAGAAACTATTCTGTAATGTAATTGTTCTCCTGTGGCTTAAGTGGAAATTAGCTAGCAATAATAATTCAGATTAAGATTCCAGTTCCTGAAGTTGAAGCTATGCCTTTGCAGTGAAAAAATATAGAGTTATTGCTGTAATTTGATGGCTTTTTTTTTTTTTCATTACTTTCTCCTTTCCCCCTCTCTCCCCTGCCCACATTGAAGGTATGCTTAATGTTATTTACACTATTGAGCAAAGTTCTGTTGATCTGTTGTGTTTACTTCATAAACAATCCCACTCAGCCATGTTATTTTCCAGCTGGGATTGCCTTGTCCCTTCCTAAAGGTAAGTTGCGTGACAAGAGAGCTTGATTTACTGATTTTTAGTAGACAATATTGTTGGTTAAAAATATCTTTCCTAATGAATTTAACATCAGCTTAGCAAGCCTTTCTCTTGCTTTCACATTTCTTTCTTGAGGAATCATAGAATCACAGAGTGGTTTGGATTAGAAGGGGCCTTAAGGATATATCACCCAGTTCCACCCCCCTGCCATGGGCAGGACACCTCCCACCAGACCAGGCTGCCCAAAGCCCCATCCAGCCTGGCCTTGAACGCCTCCAGGGATGGGGCATCCACAGCTTCTCTGGGCAGCCTGTGCCAGGGCCTCACTGCCCTCATAGAGAAGAACTTCTTCCTTACATCGAATCTAAATCTCTAATCTAAATCTACCCTTTTTTAGTTTAAAGCCATTACCCCTTGTCCTATCACTGCGCTCCCTGACAAAGAGTCCCTCCCCAGCTTTCCTGTAGGCGCTCTTGGGAACTGGAAGGCTGCTGTAAGGTCTCCCTGAAGCCTTCTCTTCTCCAGGCTGAACAACCCCTACTCCCTCAGCCTGTAGGTTGAGGAGAGGTGCTTCAGCACCCTGAGCATCTCCGTGGCAGAAACTCCCTTACAACACTAGGTGTCACTATAACAAAGTGAAAAAGTCGGCTTGGAAGTTGAATTCGCATCATGCGATCACGGGAGCTTTTAAAGCCACTGCTGACCTCAGCGCTCCAGGCTGTGTGTCCTGAACGTGATTTGTTTTCATATGCTGGAACTGGCTGGCCAGATTTTGCCTCACAAGGATACATCTCTCCCTGATCTGTGCAAGAAGTTATGGGTATTCTGCACTTCTAGCAAGTACTTACAGCTGCTCAGGTGAGGGCTGCGAACATTTAAGCTGGGGAATTCTGCTTTTAGTTTTGAATTTGCTTTAAGGGAAAGCTTAAAATGCCATGCCTCCCAGCCTGGCCTCCACACTGGTATCTGCAATACTGCACGTAAGCAAATAGAGAGTTTTCAAAAGGCAGGGTTAAAGTCCTTATTCAGTACTCTGGCCTGCTGTCATGTGAATTAAAATAAATAAATAAACAAATATATCAGTCCACAAACCACTTATAAATCACACCTAGAAAAAGGACTACACATTGTTATGTTAACCTCAGCTACTAAATTTCTTCAGTAGTCTTAGAAAACTGGCATAGAGAGGTTGAGAACCTGAACATGAAGTCTGAAAACCTGAAAATTAAGTGTGTTCCTACCAAATGACATTTCACTGGCAGTATGTGTTTTCAGCAGCAGCTTCTCAGGAGCACTTCCGAGCTGTTAGTAGGCAGGGCCTAAAGCAGGTGTGTGTCAGGACAAAAGAATAAAAAAATACAAAAAAAAAAAAAAGAAAAAATGACAGCCAAGAACAAGAGCATATGAAAAAGAGTAAGACTGACTTCCCATGCTAAACTATATCTAAACAAGTACCTGCTTATTTATCATGGTGGGTCTGCCTTGGCTAACAGTTGAATGCCCATGCAGCTGCTTGTTTCATCTCCCCTTCTGCAGGATAGGAAGAAAGTAGAAGGAAGGGGAGAAGACTTGTGGATTGAAATAAGGAAAGCTTAACAGAGAAAGCAAAAGCTACACATGAAAGCTAATGAAAATGATGAATTAATTTGCTTCTTCTCATTGGCAGACAGGTGTTTAGCAAGTCCCTGGAAAGCCAGGCTTCATCAACCATTCTAGTTGCTTGAGAAGACAAACATCTTCAAACATTCCCCTCTTCCCTCTCATTTCCTTGAGCTTTTGCTGAGCTTTGTGTCATACAGTGTGGGATATCCCTTTGGTTCATTTGTGTCAGCTGTGTCCTCTCCCACCCCCCTTGACCATCCCCAGACTATTTCCTGAAGGTTGACAAAGTAGGAAAGAAAGCAGGCCTCGATGCTGTGCAAGCACTGTCCAGAAACAGCCAAAACATCACTGTGTTATCAACACTGTTGTGGTCACAAATCCAAAGCACAGCAATATATGGGCTGCTACGAAGACAATTAATTCCATCCCAGCCAGACTCAGTATATTTACATGTCGAGTTTCCCTTCTGAATTGTCTCTAAGTTACAGCAATCTCAGTTCTGAGTACCAAAAATATAAATATTTGTAAAATTGTCAGTATGGTCACTTCTAAGCACAAACTGAGCAAATTTGTAAGACAATTTGTGAGCATACACATGGGTATCCATGTACTTCAAATTGATGAAATGTTTGTCTTTCACTAAAAGTGAAAGGTAAAGGTACCATTAAAAGGTAAAATGCATGATAAGCAAATACTTTCTTGAAAGAAAGATCTTAAAAACAGCAGCAACAAGAGCAAAAAAAATCCCACATTAGTTAGGTATTTGAAGGCTCTGTAAAAAATAATTATCCATAAAGTGCTGCATGCTTACGATTTGAATATTTGAAATCAAAGGATGACATCTGAGTTTGCAGAGGAGAAGTGGTTTGTATTTTCTCTTTTAGAGGTTCCTGAATCACTTCATTTCGTGGAAATCTGTCTTCTAGAGAAATCTGAATACAAGGATGGTCATGAGCAGGGCAAGTTAGAACCATAAGTGCTTGGGGCTAGAAATCTGGAAACTATTCACTGGCCATTCCTGAAAACTAAGCTCTTTTTATGTTCCTTTTACAATTAATTTTGTACTCTGATCAGTAATCTCTGAAAGTTAGCCATATGTGTAAGAGCATCCACATCCACACTTATGTGTTGTTTTAATTAGTATTAAAGGTCTGTATACTTCATAGAGGTACTTCATAGAGCAGCACAGCATATTTTTTGTTCTGGGAAGTACTGATGTGTTTTCTGAGAATTACATAATTGTTCATTTACCTTTGGGCAAGTCCAGACTATGTAAAAATCAACATGAGTTTGGCTACTAAATCTAATGGTCTGTGGAGCTTGCATTTTCAAATTTTTATTGTGCTAGTGATTATTGGTCCAGAAGTCTGAACACTCGGAAAAAGTAGATCCTTATGTAAATCTCTTTCCCACCCAACAAATTGATGTAACTGCTACTCACTTCTGAAACAAATTCTCTGAGCCAAATCACTGGACTGTTGAGCTGAAGGACATGTCTTCTGATTGTGAAAGACCTGGGGGCAGCGTGGATTTGGGTGTTTCTGCTTTTTTAGCCACATTATTTTTCTTCTAGCCCTTTCTCAGGGTGTGGCAGCTACAAAGATTTCCAAGAGGGAGGATGTCTCTCCTGTTGCTGACCGGACTTCCACCCCACCCCTGCATGTTGTCCAGCAGCCAAAGTCTGTACAACTTCCCATTGTCCTGACAATCTCTACCTCCCCTTTTTGTGTGGTTTTAATACAAGGAGGCTTGACTATTTTTGCTGCTGAGGGTATCTCATACACTGAAAGCAATTTAGATTAAATTTAACAGCATCAGTTAAATTTCCTCTTAATTCCCCAATAATTTTTTTTGTTATTGTGATCTTAAATCATTTCTATGGTAACTGCAGAACAGTATTTCTATATTTGTAACATCACACTGGGGGTGGGCATCAGTGTTCTTCTCTGTTGAAAGATGTTTGAAATTGAACATTTATAGTTAAAGTCTAAGACTTGCTTAAAACAAAAGATCGGCTCTTTTTTTTTTTATTGTTTGGCTTTGCAGAAGGAGATACAGTAGACAAAAAATTAATTTTTGTTCACAGTTTCGCTCATGAATCACTTGTCTTAACTGCAGTTAATGTAGTGACTGGGTTAGCTACACCAGCAATGATTTAGCTGTCAAGAACTCTTCCTTTATATAGTCAAAAGCATAAAAGTATGACAATCAAATGTCTGGTCGAAATCATAACTGATGATGTCATCATGTTTGTGCCATGAGTTATGATGTAAGCAAACATTTATAATTAAGGAACAAACCAAAAGCATGAAATGAAAGTGTGTGTGAAACCTAAAACATTCACAATGCAGTTTTCTGTTAGTGCTGATATTAATATCAAATATACATTTTTAATATATATATTACAATTAAGTAAAATTAACATTTCTTATCACAGAATAAATCTGATGGTGATATTCTAAACATGTATATTCTCTGTGCTTTTAAAAATCCTTTCTCTCAGGAAGCTCTTCCTGGTTTACATAAAATAACATGTCACAAGAAGAATCCTTTTGCTTTTCAAATAACAAACATTTGTATTTGTCAGTTTCTGATTTTTTTAAATAAAAGATAATATATCCCTCTATAGACCTAGATATATTTTAGCCTTGCATCCTTTTGCCAGTATTGCAAAATCTATTGCCCACACATTTTCAGTGTAGTCTCACAGGAAATGGTGTATCTGATATAGCTTATCAGACAGGAAACGGTAAAAGAAAACTGTGTTCTCTGTAAATTGTTTCTTTATTAAGTAAGAAAACATATAGCAAGGTGATGATGTTATTTAGTACTATATTTCAGAGGTTTATAATGGCAAGGTATTGAAAAAGTATGCAAATAAACTAATGATGCAATTGCGATATGGAGTTATTGCTACTTGCATGAGTTGGTTCAAACTTTCAGTGAAGAGTTAATTTTTGGGCAAGTATTTCTCAGTCAATTAAGCACCTACTGACTAATTGGAGTCAAGGAATTTCTTAAATTCAAGCACAATAAAGATGGAAGGAAGTTTCTTTCTGAGAATAACCATCTCTTTTTCATCCTAATTAGGGGTGTGTTGATGAACTTGAGCAAGTGACAGAGAAAAAATAAAATAAAAAAAAAAAAGCCCTTCCTTTGGCTGGTAGATATAAATAAACAGAAATATTGTTTTCATGGACACACTCTTAATCATAATTTTCAGACCCTAACTTCTTTCCTAGAATATTTTTTCTAACATGGAAGGCAGCTACAAGAAGGAACTGCCTCAATATCAATGCAGAAGGCCTAGAAAACATCCCATGCAGAATAAGCTACTCACTTTTAAAGCTTAAATAATCCTCCTGGCCTTGTGCAGAAAGTCTATTGGAATCATATTTCACCTGATGAAAAAGAAATCTTATAATTCTTGTGTCAACTGTAAAAAAAAAAAAAAAAAAACCTTGACCTGGTTGTTTCATTTTCTTTTGCTCATGTTATCAGTTCCTTCCTTTGGCAATTGTTGTTTTCCAGACTTCAGGAGCACTCTGATTAATTTCTATGTTTTTTCACATCTAAAGCAGTCCCATTCATTTGAACAATTTTACCGAGTTGGGGCTAACCCCAAATATAACAGTTTCAATGGGGTGGGCCACTTTCAGGAAAAAAGAAAACAAGAAAAAACTGCAAAACAAACAAACAAAAAAAAGCAAACACTATGTTCCCTCCCTGTTTCTGGTTTAGAGGTAAGTAACCATGGTGACAGCAAAAGCTTAACTTCTGCACAAACCCTGTGATTGTCATCATTCACAGCTTTGCTCCCACCTTAACACCGCCCCCAAACAACCACCTTGCTGAAATAATTCCATTGCTTTGTAACCTGATGCTGACCGCAAAGCTTGTTATAATTTATCCTTGCCTTAAACTGCAGCTATTGTACCGTGCAGCAGATTATCTCTAATCTCATATCTACATGGCAATTCTTCTGGTAAACTGAAAAAAGCTGACCAAGCAAGTCCAAAGAACATTCTCCACAGGCAAGATAAGACGTTGAAAACACCTAAATGGCTGGTGAGTCCATACTCCTTTCCAAGAATGTGCTGGTGCCTCCACATAAGAAGTTCACTGGTATGACCCTTCAAGTAGGCCAGTTCACTTTCGACGTGAGTCTGGGGTCAGCAGGTGTGTACCCAACATGAGAAAAGTCTCCAGGAACACTGTTGTGCTGGGAGGCCCCACGTGTGAAGGCCAGGAGGAAGGTGATGGCCAGACTGGTGCTGGCTGGGGACATGGGGGCAGCAGAAGGAGCCCACCATTTCTCAGCCCTGCCAGCTCCGTGGATGCGCAGTGCAGCCACCACCCTCAACAAGGGACACCAGCATGATGCATGCATTTGGAGACGCACACTGGTTCTTCTTGTCCAGTGAGGAATAAAGCCTAACACTGACGATTAATCCCCCCAAAGTTGTTTTTCTGTCCTCCCAATCCTTATAGTATCTGTGTTGACACAAACACTTTTTGTATGGTGGCTTAATGTACTGTGCATATTCACTCTATGGAAGATCAGATAGATTTCCACATTTTGTCCCCATTAGTAGAAGTACAAAGAGTGGGATATCTGATCTACAGATGATCTTTAGAATCCTTAATGCATGTCTCTATAAATGGACCTTACGAAAAAGGGAGGCCTACCTGTAAAATGTTCTGCTTACAGAGAGTGCACCCGCATGTATCAGATTACGTGGCTCTAGCAAAACCAGAGCAGCAACCATTCACCTGGTTAGCTGGTCTAGCATTACTATGATGGCCGAGATTAGATTATGGGAAAATATCTTCCTTTTTTTTCTTGCTCCAGTGGCTTGTATACCTCTCGGAAGAGTATAAATAAATAAAATAAAATAAAATAAAATAAAATAAAATAAAATAAAATAAAATAAAATAAAATAAAATAAAATAAAATAAAATAAAATAAAATAAAATAAAATAAAATAAAATAAAATAAAATAAAATAAAATAAAATAATAAAATAAAATAAATAAAATAAAACTGTTTTTATCTCAACAACAAACATGCTTTTATTTCTTCAGTTGCAATTAGCTAATCTGAAAATTTTGCTTAACTTAAAAAGCCTTCTCAGAAAAAAGAATTATCAGAAAGAAACAGAATTATCAAATTAGCCATGATACCATTCTCCAAAATCTTTTTTTTTCAGAGAATCCTCCAGACCTTTAACTACCTTAGTGATACAATAATTCTGAAGAAAAACAAAACAAAACAAAAAAACCAACAACAACAACAAAAAACCCACTTGGGAACAGGATTAGAATAAAGGTGCCATAATGATTTTGTTGTATATTTGTGCACAACACATTTTTTTCAAACAATTTCAGTACAATCTTTTTTAAAACGGACAGAAATTCACTCCAGACTAAACTTCATTGAGCAAAGTCTCAAACAAGCATGAGCTTGCATTTATATATATATGTTGAACTGAAAAGAGGAAATTGAGGCCTCTTGTTGCTGTAAACCAGCTTTCCTTTTAACAGTGAAAGAGTCCATCTCTGTAGGGATGTGACTACATTAACACCAGCAGCAGAGAGTGTCACATTACTAGATTTTGGTGCAAGATGACAAATGAACAAAGGATGCTGATAGCTACAATACTTTTTCCTGAAGCAGCTATAAACCCCACACAGTGCATGCAGAGTTACAGGGATTATCTGGAGCGTTGGTAAAATTATATTTTATTGTTCTGAGTAACAGGAACACAGTATATCATCCTTCCTTCATTACTGGAAATTGCATTTTGTGGCTGTGGAAGAAAGGAGGTCAGTGTGGTTTTGGGGGCCTAAGAAAGCTTTTTGGGGTGCTGTCTGGATAAAGAGGACGATTCTCCCTGCTTTCCCATGTGTGTTGTGAACACAATGCCGGCTGGGCTGGGGACACCTGAGCAGGTGGGTGGGCAGGCAGCAGGAACAGGTTAAGCTAGGTGATCACTTCCCTTTGCCTATGCCCAAAACCATTGTGGAGTAAAACTGGAGATGCATGCGTGGTGATAAAAATAGGGGATATAAATTGAGCTCTCATTCTTTTGGGAGTATGCCAAACCCTACCAGCTGAAGATAATCTCTCCAAATACTTTCTGCTGCCTGATGGTTCATTTCTTAACTTCAGCTAAGCCTTCTCCTGCAGCACTTGTCACTGAGCTTTAACACAATTTAAATTACCAGGTGAGAAAGGCCATCTGTCTGGAAAGCCAGTTCCTTGTTTAGTTTATAATGTAAGGACTGCTTTGGGGATGACAATGTTGTTTTATTCCTTGCATTTCACAAGCACACGGTAATAGAAAACATACATGTCATCTAGCACTTCTGTTGTATGCTATCTGTCCAAAAACATCTAAACCAATTTTTTTAATTTAGAAAGATGTTAAAGTGCTTAACAGTTTAAATCCCCTAGCCTGTATGTGTACCAGTCATTTAGTTGAGAAAAGAAATATGTGTTTGATTCAAGTATACTGAAGTAATTTTTGAGAAGTAGAAAAATATATTTTTCTAAGATGTGAAAACTTTATTTTTTACTACACTTCATGAGTAACAAAGAAGAATAAAGAAAAAAAATATACCAGTCTTCGAATTAATGAGCGTATTTTATTCTCCACAAAACATGCATGGCTGGCTGATGAAAAGAGACTTAAAAGGGATGAGTCAGAGAAAAAAGATGTGAACACAGAAAATCAGTGCTAAATTCTGAGTGTACTCTGTATGTTCCTGTTCTACGTACTGCTTCATCCAGCCCTTCTGAATTTAGGGTGTGGAAGATTTGTGGGGGAAGTGTTTTGGTGGGAGGGAGGGCTTTTATTCATTCCTTTTCTGTGGAATATTGATCACCAAGTAAGCTTCAGATTAGAGCCTTACTTTTTCTCAGGTTGGATCTGGACTGATTTGGAATTATTTCAAGTCTCAGTCTTACCTCAGCACAGCAGAAGCATCTACATGGCTCAACATGCTTTATTAATGAAATGAAACACTATTCTCTCTTATAGCATCTGGACCTGTTAGTGACTTTGTTCTGTTTGCCTTGCAGGCAGACATACCACAAGACTGAGTGATGCAAGGCAAGCAGTGATGTATTTTGTAATGTTTGTTTTTTTTTTTTTTGATATAGTTGCATAAAAACAGAACTAAGACAAAGACATTCATCGCATGACTGTTAGAGAAATTCAGAAAACTGATACCTAATTTGCCCTTCTGGCAAACCAATAACGCACACATTCCACATCGTGGAAGAGATACAATGGACTGCTTTTCATCTCAATAAATAAATAAATAAATAAATAAATAAATAAATAAATAAATAAATTTATGGGGGGGGGGGGGGGGGTATTTCTTTTCAGATCAAAACAGCCAAATTTGCTTCTCTTTTCTTTCATCAAAGAGGTCTTGAGCTGGGCCGTCCTGATCTCAAGAGACATAAAGCAAGCAAAGACTGTGAACATCAAAGCCAGAAAAGAAGCACGTGGCATGGCATTTGTAAGAATTGACTAGCATATTTGATTAGTGCTTGATTTTCCTCTGTTAACAGCTTGCTTACTAGCTGAACATAAACAAAAGTATAGAAGAAGTTTTGAGGTTTGCCTGATCCCATCATGTCAATCCACTGCCACCTAATACTAACAGTTGCATGTACTGGGTTTAGGTGGCAAGGTTTTAGTAGCACAGGGACTGCAGGGGCGGCCTTTGTAAGCAGAGCCCAGCAGCTGCCCCATGTCAGGTCAGAGCCAGCTCCAGCTGGCTCCCAATGGACCTGCTGCTGGTCAGAGTCGAGCCAAAAAACTGCTGCACAACAGCAGTGGGGAGAGAGCGTTGAGAACCAGCCCTGCAGCCCCCAAACTCGGTGCATCAGGAGGGCAGGAGGTGCTCCAGGCACGCAGCAGCAGTTCCCCTGCGGCCTGTGAAGGGAGAGGCCCCTGGTGGAGCAGGCTGTCCCCCTGCAGCCCACGGGTCCCACACGGAGCAGATCTCCACGCTGCAGCCCGTGGAGGAGCCCCCGGTGGAGCAGGTGGAGGTGGCCTGGAGGAGGCTGCGGCCCATGGAGAGCCCCCGCAGGAGCAGGCCCCGGGCCGGAGCTGCAGCCCGTGGAGAGGAGCCCACGCAGGAGCAGGGGGTCTGGGGGGAGCTGCCGCCCACCTGTGGGGGACCCGTGCTGGAGCAGTTTGCTCCTGGGGGATGGACCCCGTGGTACGGAGCCATGTGGGAGCAGTGCTTGAAGAGCTGCTGCCTGTGGGCAGCCCCCGCAGGCTCCGTTCGGGAAGGACGGCATCCCGTGGGAGGGACCCCACGGGGAGCAGGGGCAGAGAGGAGCAGTGGTGGACACAAAGCGTTAGGGTCTGACTGCAGCCCCCATTCCCAGTTCCCCATCACAAAGCAGGGGGAGGAGGTAGAAGAAGGTGGATGGGGGAAATGTGTTTTCAGTTTGCTTTTAGTTTCTCACTGTGCTACTTAGCTAGTGATAGGTAATAAATTATATTAATCTCCCTATGCTGTCTGTTTTGCCCATGACGATAACTGTTGAGTGATCTCCCTGTCCTTATCTCAGCCCTTGAGCCCTTCCATCGTATTTTCTCACCTTTTTTTTTTTCTTGGAGAAGGAGGAGTGAGAGCGGTTGTGGTGGAGTTCAGCTGTGTAGTAGGGTAAAACCACCACATTGCAACACCACCAAAATACGCACTGTACACTGGTTACTGTATAGTGGTTAACCACTATATCAGCCTGCTGTTTATGTCCCTACAACGTTCTTTATGCTTTAATACAGCAGGGACCTGAGATAAATATTACTACAGGGAATATCTGAGGAACAAACGTTCCTCCCACAAATAATGTCTTTTACAGTTGGTTTTATCAATCCGTACATATTTATTTTCCAGTGTTATGCACACTAATATTCAAATCTTTCATAGAATTAACAGAATATAAACATTATCATGATTACCATGGTTACATTATTATTACAATTTAACCTTGCAGATGGCTTTCGAAAATGTTGGCATCAGAATTTGCTGCTAATCAGTCCAAGTGGTCTAACCGTAGCTTTTTCTGAATAATAAAACTCTGCTTACAATTCACTCTTGTACAGCAAGACCACAAACCTTCTGATTTATTGGGACTACATTTCTCTTACTGTGCTTCCAAAAACCAAAAAATAAAAGTTACCTTATGGAGGCTGGAGGCTGCTGATGTGGGATGACCTGCCATCCCAGCCCATATGCTAGAGACCTCACCATACACCACATCACCATCTTCATGGCACAGCTCTTAACAAAGACCCTGCACCCTGCTGCACCCCTGCTGTGACCAACCTCATGGCCCTCTGAGATGTGGCCTTGGAACCCGTGGGACATTACGCTCAGCCTTGTTTATGGGCAAAGAGGAAGCTTATCTCATATACAGGTAAAGCCTAAACATACTTGTTAGGATGATGAAAATGTTAACAGTCTAATTCAAAATCGTTAGTCTTCTAAATTTAGTTATTACAGAAAATGTAACAATAATACCGCATTTAGAAACTTCTTCATTGAACATTCACAGTAATAACACAACTGAAATTGTAACACACACTTTGTAGTTACTATTGTACTGGGTGTGGCAGGGATGGAGTTAACTTTCCCCGCAGTGGCCCATATAGTGCTGTGCTCTGCACTTGTAGCTAGAACAGCACCGGTGTCACACCAGAGTTTTGTCTTTTGCTGAGCAGTGCTGGCACAGCATCAAGATTCCCTCCAACCCCCCCAAAACCAGTAGGCTGGGGGTGGGCAAGAGGTGGGGAGGGGACATCATCAGAACAGCTGACCCAAACCTACCAAAGGGATATTCCATACCATGTGGTGTGACACTCAGCAATAAAAGGTGGGAAAGAGGGAGAAGGGGAGGTCATGTTATGAAGACGTCTGTCCTCCCATATAACTGCTCCGTGTATTAAGGCCCAGCTTCGCAGGACGTGGCTGAACATTACTTGTTAATGGGAAGTAGAGAATGATTATGTTTTTCTCTCTCTGTGCTTCTGCGCAGCCTTTGGTTGTTTTTTTCCCTCTTCCTTTTCCCTTTAATCAAATTATCTCAACCTGTGAGCCTTTGAGCCCTGGAGAGAACAATATCAGCAGCTGTTAGCCTCCAGAGTCCTTTTGGGAAGAAAATGATGTCTATGTTGCTCGTTGCTTCTTTCTCTCTACTTGAGGTCATTTGTGTATTTGCTAACGTGTTTTTTCACCTGTCTTCAGTGGTCTGTAGCACCATTCTGCATCCAAATTTATCACTTATGATGCTTTTTACTTATGCTATTTACTATTTCATTGTTCTTTTTGTTATCCCTAAAGCTACTTCTGGCAGTTTCTGGGTCCGCACTTCTTTAACTGATCATAGGTGAGTTTTTCATAGCTTTAGGGTCACCAGTGCCAAGCCTGTGCCCTATCACTTATCACCCCATGCCTGTACTCCTCTGCACTACATCCTGTGCCTCACTTCTCAAGGCTTCTGCTAACATGCTAGGCCTGATTTTCTCTTTGCTGTGCCATTGTGTTAGAGGTGAAAATATCTCATTCTACATGGAAAAACAGCTTGTTACTGCTACCTGTATAAAACTGTGGTTGTACTGTGCAAAAGTAAAACAAATTAATTATTGACAGTTGGTCAATTAAAGAAATTGCTCCTACAGTCAGGTAAAACAAAGCTGCAGGTCATGAAAATATCAGACAATGGAAGCCTGACAAGCCTCAGCCATGAGGCTTCCAAGGTCAATACAAAGCATGAGGCCAGTGACCAGCAATAGCAAGGCTGTATCATAGGGCTGCATGGTCTGACAACTCCTGTGACCATGTCAGATGTCTTTCTCTGTTTGCTGGACAGTGTGCTAATGCTGACTTTTAAGACTGCTCCTGGACAGGTGGCAGCTGAAGCTGCTTGACAGTCTCCAGATGACAACCAAGTACAGACAAAAAAGGGACAAAATCACAGCTTTTGAAGTTCTCCCCATTTTGCTTTGGTTTGCCAAGTGGGTCATCATTTTATAAAGGATTGTCCCCATTTCCCTCACAGTCCACAGAAGCACAGCATAATCTGTGTTGGACGAGACCAGCTGGTCCAACTCCATGCGTAAAGTAAAGTCTACTGAGAAGGTGTATTAAGGAGCTTGGAGTTTTGTCCAGTTGATGTTTGCCTGTCTCCAAGGATCAAAACCATCCTGTCTGGGCAAGCTGTTTCAGAGTTTGATCACGCTTCTTGAGAATAAATATCTCCATATATCCGATTTAAATTTCATTTGGTACAAGTGACATTCCTTCCTGAACATGATGACCAGTACATAGAGTCAAATGTATTTCCAGACGGTATCACTGAAATGCCCTGATTTCTCTTGAAAACATGTTTCCTTCCGTATTTGATACTGATTTGTGTCTTTGTCATGGCTGCAGCACTTTAGTGGCTCACAAACATTCTGTTTTTCATCATCTTCTCCTTATATAGTCCTCATCTATATTGATTTGCTATATAATGTATTTGTTAATATAGTCCGCTTCCTCCTGAATGATAAACTTTTCTTTTTCTGAATTACAATGCCTCCTAATTGTCAACAAGTATCAGCAGGCACAATTACTAAATGCAAATATTAGCAGAAAGACAAGTTCCAGAAAAGCAATGGAATTTGATTTCCACTAATGACATTACCCCAGCATGAAGAAGGATCTATTAATTCAGACCTTGGTTCTCTCTCCTAGAACCAATTCCTGATCACCTTACAGTTTTTATTAGTAGTATTCATCTTCTCCAGTTCCCACGTGTCATGAAACAGGTGACTCAGGTATCATAACTAGAAAAAAGGAAAGGTTTTCTTTTTGGCACATAACTTCCTAACCTCACCTGGTCCAAGCCAACTGGGAGGATCCCATTACAAAGAATCACAGTTTAGGTTGGAAGAGGCATCTGTAGGTCACCTGGACAAGACCCCTACTCAAGCAGGGCCCTCTAGAGAGGGCTTTTGAAGATCTCCAAAGAGGAATACTCCACATTTCTTCCACCACTACCTTAAATAAGCCAAGTGCCAAATACTGCAAAAGCACCCTCATTTGTAAAGCTTTGAACAAGGGAGAAGTAACAGTTCTCAAAGATATTCACTAGAACTGGAAAAAAAAAAAAAAAAAGATATTTTGCTTAGTCTCAAGAAGCAACAATGGTATATATGTATCTGGACACTCCAGGTCTGCATCAAGGAAAAGAAACAGAACCTGAGATAATAGGATGAATGTATTGATCTTTGGCACATATGACTTTGTGATTACAAGTATAAAACAAGCACTGTGAATGGCAATGCAACATTTTCCCTTTAGTGGGAAAAAAAATTATATTACTATAATTCTCAGCCTTGTCCTGTATAAAATTTTCAGTGTGATTCCAAATTAACTTTAGAAAATGCTCATGTGATAAAGGAGGGTTCCTGTTTTACATTAAGTCATGCTCAGTAAAGAAATAGGAGAAATAGGAAAATAATATTTTTAAGATGAGTGTCTTTTTCCAGTACTATAAATCTAGTAAAATCCATGTGACTGTGCAACTCCTGTCATGTACATACAAATGAACAAATAGAAATAGCAAGTAGCTCAGTGATTATGCTTTACATTTATATGTTCAGGATTAAAATAGAAAACAATCCTCTATTGTGTTAAAATAAAACAAGGGAGGAAAATGTCAAGCTGACAAATTGTGTGTGTTCAATGTGTCTTTTATTCAGTTCTGGTAAATTAGTATTATCTAAGCAGTGGCTATATCACTTCAAACCTTCCAGAAAGCGTGAAGCACGGATTTATTTCCTAGACAAACTTAGTTGAGCTAATAGTAGAAAATTAGTTGGTTGGCTGTTTCACAGAAATTTCTTGTGGAGGACAAATACATGTGCTTATATTTTCCAGTTTGACTTTAGGTAGTGATTGTGCTTAATGTTCTGTATAACTGTTTCTCACAGTGCGAATTGGACAGATTTTATAAGGGAGGAGGAGGGGGGGAGAAGGAAGAGGGCAGAAAGAACAGACAGAAAATAATTCTCAAGAAACAAAGTATGTTCTCCTTTTCTTCCAGGAACTGAAAATTGCAAAGCTAAGTACTTTGAAGACAGCATTCTTTTGGTATTTTGGCATTATTATAACTGGCCAAGCTCTTAAAAAGTGTTCAAATGCCTGTCTGAAATTAATAGCACTTTTTTCCCATATGCATGAAGGTAAACAGCCAGGCACAGACCGTGGGCATCAAGCACGAAAACTTTTATTTATTCAGGGAACTTGTACGTAGGATCCTATAGGAGACAGCTTTGAAGGGTAAAGAAGCCCAGAAATGCTGGTTGGCCCTTCAGGACTGCATACTCCAAGTGCAAGAACGGTCCATCCTCAAGAGAACAAGATGTCTCAGCAGGCCAGCTTGGCTAAGCAAGGCAATGCAAAAAGGCAGCATACAAGATGGGAAGCAAGGAGAGGCTACAAAAGTGAAATCAAGAAACACGGCAAGCAAACACAGGCGTATAGGGACAGTGTCAGGGAACCCAAAATTCAGCTGGATCTGCAAGGAACATCAAGGGCAGCAAGAACTTCTGCTGCTACATTAGTCATAAAAAGTTGACGAAGAAAAATGTGGGTGCATTGCAGGGTGTAATTTAGTGTGAGAGGACAGATAAGGCAGAGGTTCTCACTATCCTCTTTGTCACCACCAGCAAAGTCTGCCAGGCTTCTGTACTTGGTGACAAGCTCAAGCAGGAGAGGAGCTTGCAGTCAGGGTTGTTGGTCAAGCCAGGGATTGCTTGGGAGCACTGAATCCACACACACGTCCCTGGGACCCACTGGGCTGCACCCCAGGGTGCTGATGGAGCTGGCTAATGCCCTTGTACGGCTGCTCTCCATCAGCTCTGAAAGGATCACGGAGACAGCTGGAACTGCAGGCCGGCTGGCCTCCCTTCAGTCCTGGGTGAGATCACGGAGCGAGTCCTCCTGGAGCCCATGTCTGGGCACATGAGGGAGAAGGCAGTGACCAGGAGCAGTCAGTGACAGCTCACCAAGGATAAATCATGCCTGTCCCACCTGACTGCCCCCTGTGGGGTAAACCCTGGGGATGAGAGGAGAGCTGGGGATGCCGTTTACCCCACTCCAGCTGGGCACCAGGCACAGCTCCCCAGAACCTTGTGTCTGGGCTGGGATGCTGCAGTCCAGGGGGAGGACACCCACAAACAGGCAGGAGGGGAGGGGAGGGGAGGCACCAAGGCGGTGGTGCTGGAGGCCTTGCCCTGCGAGGCGAGGCTGCGGAGCGGGGCCGGTTCAGCTGGGAAAAGGGGTGGCTGCGGGGGGCTCCCAGCAGCAGCCCCAGCACCGTCAGGAGGGGACGGAGGAGATGCGGCCGGGCTCTGCCCAGGGGTGCCTGGCGGGAGGGTGGGAGGCAAGGCACGGGCTGAGGCATGAGGGGCTCAGGATGGAGACGAGGAGAAGCCTTTTCCCCACCAGGACAGCCTGGCCGTGCAGCTGGGGCCCAGGGAGGTCGGGACTCTGCAGCCTGGGGGTTTCGTGTCCCGGCTGGGTGAAGCCCTGATAAAGTCTGGTCTTGTTGCTGTCCCTGCTTTGAGCAGGAGGTTGGACACGAAAACTCCTGAGGCCTCTTCCATTTGAATCTCCCAAGATCCTGTCGTCCTATGTTGTGTGCAGGTTCTGTGTTTGGAGAAATGCCCCCTCTCATGGTTAATATTTTAACTGCTGTGTTAGCACAAAAGCCCCAAACATGAGTCTGCAGTCCTTCACACAGAAGCAAAAGCACGTAGTCCTGCAAGGAAGACTTGCCTATTTTCTTTTTTTTTTGCCATTCTTTCATATTCCTTCTCTCACACAGTGCTTTCAGCACGTTCAGTTTCATACAACCAGTACAGCAGTTAAAAAATCCTTGAGAAGAAACTTGGGTGTACATTTTCAGGTAGGGCCTTGCCAGGACCTGGTGGACATCTGGATCACAATGAGCATAGGCACGGATCAGCCAAAGCAGACAGAAGTGCTAAAAGTCATTGTTCTACATCTGAGCAGTCAGGCAATTTCAAGGCCGGTAATACAGGCTGAGCTGTTTATTTCAGGAAAAACTAGATAACATGCTGGGCATTTACAAAACTGGGCTATCATTGCGGTGACAGCAGGGGCAGATTCTGACATTGGTCTGACACTGCAGATGGCTCACACTGTGCACAACTGTTCTCCAGAAGGTATGAGACTCAGACTTCTGTGGAAATCCTGGTAGCTGGGGCAAAATGGAAGCTATCCCAGTGGAGGAATCATGGGAGAAAACTGTCTGTACTGATTAACATGAGCACAACCATTTATAAATATGATTTCAACTCCATTTTGTCCATTATCTCCTTTCTCAGCCCCATTACCACTTCTTATCATTCAAGCATCCCATTAATATGATGGATAAATAAGAATGATAAACTGTGAAAGAGTTTGCCACAGACTGACAAGCATCACTGTACATCAACAAAAGGGAATTACTGCTGTGAACCTGAAAGTTATTAAGTGCCCAGCCAGACCCCTGAGCAACTCTTCAGACCACAAACTGTTTGCACTGCCTGAATCCAAGAAGGTGGATCTGTGCACATCCAGAAAATGGAACTCTTTTGGGAACATTGGTAATTTTTCCATAGATGATTATCTATGTATGTCCTTGTGAGAACTATTTCTTTAAATCTGACTGGTTTACCTCCATTTTTATTCATTTTTTATCACCATGGAAACCCACACTGCTGATCAACCAAAATGCCTCTATATCTACTCAGCTTCTATGTTTGTTTATTATTTTAGCAGTTGTAACTATTTGTTCTTCTAGCTATTAAACAAATGAAAAGAGGACCTGTTTTTGTGCCTTCAGCCTCTGCACAAGCCAGAAGGAGAAAACAGATAGAAAGCCTGTCACACATCTGCAGCCACAGAACTGCATTTCTGAGGGCAGCAGCATAAAACAGTGCAGCTTCTGAAGGCATAATCTGATAGCATGCTCTTTTCATGCTTACAGGCCGTACTGGTTTTCATCTAGCCTCTAAGTTTCAGTATGTAAGAAACGTAGGAAAAAAAAAAAAGTGAACGATTTTCTTCCCCTTCTTTCCAGCAAGTAGAAGTCATCTACTCCACGAAATTTTAAGAAAATATGTATGGCTTACCAACAAAATCTAAGATGAATAAATACATAGTACATATAGGCAGAGCCAAACTGCCACTGTTCTTTCACAGTTCACAAATCTCCTACTATTTCTTGACCAGTAGCAATAAAAGTTCATCTACTCAGCCTTTACTGCAGCCTCTTGAGTGGTGACATTATATAGCATCTGTAATCATGGAGATTGAGCACTAAAATTCCCATTCGACTCTGCACTATGCTTCTTTCTGTGAGTGCTGTTAAGAGCCTAGTACCGAGTTACAGCGGCTCTTTGTCTTGGTACCATATTTTGGGAACATTTAGATCTCTGTTACTCTTTCCTTTGTAATAACTAAAGAAAATAAAAATGTGTGAGTTTTGATAGAAATGTTTAAATTTGGAAATGTATAAAAAACAAGTATCAATACAGTAATGATAGCTGAGACACCTAACTACAGTTTTTGTGTTGCATGAATTGGAAACAAACAAACAAACAAACAAACAAAAAACAAGAAAAGAACAAAACAAACAAACCCACAACAGAGAAATATAAATCAAATACTTTAATTAAATGTTAACAGAAATCATTCAGATTTCAAACCTGCTGGTGCATGGAAAGATTTGTACCTGTATATGAAGAATTTTACTTCATTCATAAACTAAGAGACCTTGCTCATTTGACCTAAGAGATGTCTTTGAATATATTTGGGCTAGAAATCAGAAGAATCTTTTCCCTTAGAGAAATAAGGTCTTGGGACATCTGCCACTTCACAGGAGTCAGGACAGAAATCCTACCTAGTTTTGAGATGGAAATTGATATTGCAAGGATTTATTGGACTTCATGAGGTGGTATCAGGTGGCTGATCTCAGTGACTGAGGAGGTCCTTCCTGCTGCTATGTTACCATAAAAATAATATTTTTTTAAGTGATTATAGAATTAAATCTGAAATAATAGTTTTAGATATGTTAGGAAGAAGCTTACTGTTTCCACCTAAAAATTAGTACAAAGGTATTCAAGGATGTAACAAACAACGGGAAGTATCTGTCTTTAAGCACCTAACTGAGATATTTCATTGATGACGAAGTATGACGATGCTCCTAACTTTTTTAGTTAATCCCTCCCCCTGTTCCTTAGTAATGACATGAGCTGTGCTGCTTTCCCCTTTGCTGCTTGGTTTACCTTTCTACTTAGTGCTGGTGAGGCCATACCTGGAGTACTGGGTCCAGGTCTGGGCTCCCCAGCAAAAGAGAGAGGAGGAACTGCTGGAGAGCCCAAGGAAGGACCACAAAGATAACTGAGCAACTGGAGCACCTCTCCTATGAGGAAAGGCTGAGAGAGCTGGAACTGTGCGGCCTGGAGAAGAGAAGGCTCGGGAGGGATCTTATCAATGTCTATAAATTGATAGGGAGGGTACAGAGAGGGTGGAGCCAGGCACGATCTTTTCAGTGGTGCCCACTGAGAGGACAAGAGGCAATGGTCATAAACAGGAACACAGGAGGCTCCTTCTGAACATCAGGAAGCACTTCTTTACTGTGCAAGTGACAGAGCACTGGCACAGGTTGCTCATACAGGCTGTGGAGTCTCTTTCATTGGAGATCTTCAAAAGCTGGCTGGACACGGTCCTGGGAAACCTGCTTGAGGTGTCCCTGTTTGAGCAGGGGTGTTGGACCAGATGGCCTCCAGAGGTCCCTCCCCAACTCAACCATTCTGTAATTCTGTGATTCTGTAAAAGGGTCATAACTTTCACATATCAAGTCTCCTACTGGTTTGAACAGTTACCAAAATCTGTCTAAGCCAGCCATACAAACACACAGCAGTCAGCTCTGCCTTTCAGCTTTCTCAAGCTGAACAACTCAAAAGTAGTCATGTATAAATCTTGTGCAGAAATAAATAAGGTACTGAAGTAAACACACAATTAGATATATAATGTTTAATTCTGCTGTAAAATACTTTTTTTTTTTTTTTTTTTAATCGGACGTTGCATGGCTGGAAGCTATAAACCAATGCCAATTTCTCGTAACTCCCAAGACTAGACATTAGATCACCTGACTCTTTTTTTTTTTCTTTTTTTTTTTTAATTCAACAGAAAGGTTTTTTTTATTTTTTACTTTTTCTTCATTTTATTCTTTTGTATGCAGACTGTGCTATGTGGGTTGCTGAAACACTTGCATAATGTATGAATGCTTAGGGTTCACATTGTGCAGAATGTCTCTTTTGCTACTTTCTGCGGAGTTTCCCTGGATACAATGAATGAGCGTTCAGTGGAATAGTCAATATGTACCATCCCAGTGGCACTAACCATTCTCATTTCTAGTTACAGACAGTAAGAGGCAAAGTGGATTTCCATTCTTTCTTTCTATTGAATAAGAACTGCAAACTCATGATTCAATAAAAGATACTGTTTTTATAACGAAGACTGAGACCCCAAAGGAAAGACTTATAATGATATTTTAGATTCTTGAATATACATGCATCCTTTAGTGTTCAGTGAACCTTCAGATTGATTGACAGGACGTGTGAGGCCTGTTTTTCAACTAGTGGGAGTCAGCTCCCCTTCGTTAAGCACCCATCTATGTGGCAAGGTGGTCTGCGGGTGTCAAGCTAGCACATATGCAATTCTGAGGGTTTTTGAAGGGAAGTTCAGTATAGTTATGAAAATGATCCCTTTTTATGACCTGATATAAAGAAGGACTAACTTTCCCCATTACTAATAACTGAATTAAAATCTAATCATGCTTCTAAATAGTTAGCTAAATAAATAAAAAATAAAACAAGCAAACAAAAAACACCTAAAATGATGTTACTGTGAAATAGAAGAAAGGTATGGAAATACCATTTAATGGAAATTACATATTCAGTAATTAGAGGGTGATTTGTTATTGCAAGAAGCAGCACCTAACATATCAGGTACTGCTTACTCAAATATCTACCTCTTCATATATAGAAGTTAGATGGGGAAGAAAGTAGAAGCAGTTTTATCTGGAGTTCTGAGAAAGAAAGAAAATGTTTTAATAAAGAAAAGTTCCCTTTCATTTCTTCAAGGACATAGGGCTGATTTTTCCAGAAAAATAAATCCAGATTGTTTATTTGGTCCTTCTTCATTGTACTATTCATCATGCTATTCACAGATCCTATAAACGCAGTCTTAATCAAACAACTCTTACTGTCATTGCTGCAGGTGCATAACATTTGAGAGAATTGCTTTGCAACCTTTGTATATGGAACTTTTAATGGGAAATAAGGCATTTATTTTGCATGTGGAAAACAAGGATAGCTTTTTCTCTTCTTCCTTCCCCTCTTCTCAAGTTAGTGAAAAAGCAGAATCTTAATCCAAAGTTCACCCAATGGCAGATGGATGTAATTAGGGCCTTGAAATCGCTTAGGGAACAAATGTGATCTGAAGCCAGATCTTGACATGGCAGAAATTGCTGTAGCTTTTGAGTCCAAGGGAACATAATGATTATGAAAGAACAACTTATTAGATGAAAGAACTAGATGAAAGAACAACTAACCGTGGAGACCACTACATTATATAGGGCAAGGTGACCTCGGTTTGTCTTCCTACACAGTCTTTGAACTCTCTTGCTAAGACAAAACTGAAACTCAAATTCTTAAGCAGAAACCTCATAAATCCTTTAACAAAATGCTCCAGTAACAGGAATCACAGGGCTAGTATAGTAAACTGTTTTACGTCTTCCTTATTGAAATCACCTCTCTGTAACTTTTATACGTCTATTGCTAAGCAAAAAAAATTAAAACTATATAAATATGTATATATATATATTGGTGAAAGCTAGCACCCAATGAATGTTGGACAGAGCCAACAAAATGAATTACTGCTATGGGAAACGTAATTTCAGGAGTTTAAATCAGAACATATATAGGAAAAAAAAAAAAAAGGGGGAGAAATAAAAAGCATCCCAGAAAACATAAATTAGGCTTGCATGTGCAAGCTTGGCTATGCCCTTTGTGAAATTAGAAATTTTGTTACCAGACAGACTTCTACTGAAAAGTGTATAATGCATTATAACTCTTAGAAAACCGTAAGGCTATTTAAGTGGGTGCATCTGAGCATGATTTCAAGGAATGAGTTAAGAACAGAGTGGGTGGCTGCATGTGGGAAGTGAATGAAAGTATTTGGGGGAGAGGAGTTAAAGAATATTTGTGTATTGTTATTTTTGTTTAAGGGATGTGAACTGAGACTGCTGTTAGTATTAATATAAGCTTCAGCTGGTCAGTTGCTTAATCTTCAACCACTGCAGATTGTTAGAAAAGGGCTCTGCTCAATCTCAAAACTATTTCAATTAAGTTTCTTGGAATATGAAATACAAGCTGGCCTTTCTGGTTAGGTCCTTCACTGTACAAAATCATTTGACAGTATAAACATTCTGGTGTCTATCCGTAAAAAAAAAAAAAATAAAAAAATCTTGTACCTCTCTTCTACTGCCATTCACCCCAAAAGTATAGATGCATGTAACCTTCCCCAGTTTCATTTTGTGATTAAAAACATCCTCAGTTGATCGTTTCCTCTTCTTTTGTAGCTTACCAGCTGCAACATACTGGCTTTTTCAGTTCAAGTTTGACTGTTCAGGTGTGCAGTTGTTGTGGTTTAACCCAGCAGGCAGCAAAGCACCACACAGCTGTTTGCTCACTCCCCTCCAGCTATATCCATTAAACTCACTTTTGTAGTTACATAGCTAAGGGTAAAACAGAAGATATAAACACAATTATTTCAAATCGCTACCATTTAATTAGGTTGGTCATCTCCGGCATGCCTCAAGAACTCCAAATGTACCTAGACCTTATATTTTGCAACAACGGGGCGTACTTATAGGTCACGGTCTGGAGAAGACTCACCTCAAATGATCTGTAGGAGTAGCTTGAAAAGTGCATGAAACTTTCCAGTTAGAAACTTGGATATTTTACTTGCTTGGATATTTTACTTCTCTGCACTGTTCCTTTGGTGTGACCCACCAAGTCTGGCATTACTGGAACATGGCAATTCCTCTGCTGAAAGCACTCAAGAATTTGCTTGCACATGGCTCTGGAATAGCCCAGACACTCCTGACATTTTAGTTTCTCAGTGTCCCTTGGCACACTGGCTGTGCTGAACGAAAATCTCTGAAATATACAACACATTGCCTAGAAGACTAGAATTTACCACACTTCACCAGACAACCAGTTAGTCGGTAGCTAGTTGTGATGGTTGTTTCATGGAATCATTCATTCAGGCTGGAAAAGACCTCTAAAATCATCTAGTCCATTCTTAGTACTAAAGTCCACCACTAAACCATGCTACTAAGTTCTACATCTACACGTGTTTCGAAGACCTCCAGGGATGGTGACTCAACCACTTTCCTGGGCAGCCTGTTCCAATGCCTCACAACCCATTCGGTGAAGACATTTTTCCTAATATCCAAACTAAACCTCCCCTGGTGCAACTTGAGGCCATTTGCTCTTGTCTCGTCACTTGGTGCTTGGGAGGAGAGACCAATCCCCACCTCAACATAGCCTCCTACTGGATATTGTCAGTGCAATGCTGCCTGGTGAAGATTGTCCTCCTTCTTGTAAACTATTGCTGCAATACTGGAGTCCAGGCATATTACAGCTTCAAAATCTCTCCAACTTTTTCCTGGAATCCATCTACACAGGGACTCCACTGAAGATTGAGGAATGTATGTGACACCTGATCTACCATCTTGGTCCTTGGGAGGTATATAGATGCTATACTGTGAGCTCCTTGTCTTGCTCTCCAGCTTTTTAGCAAGATTTTTTTTTTAAACCTAAATCATTTGAAAATTAACCAGTTAAAAAGGAAAAGGGAAAGCTGAGCATTTTCTCTACCATTTCTACCATGTTGAGAAGAAAACTAGAGGTTTTTACTGATGTTGTGAGAGATACAAAACTCCTCTTGGGAATGTATGGGAGTTTCTTTTTTTTCTTCCTCAGCGCAGCAGGTCTTTCTGTCAGCCTTGAGAGCTGTAGGATAGGGATATATCAAAACTAGTTTGGCTTTAGGGTCAAAGAGTAGAAATGCTCCCCAGATGACGCAGCCAGACCAGAAACAGTTCTGTTGGTTGGTACTTGCCTGTTATCCTAGTGATCCATTTCTCTTGCACTGACAAGGTGATAGGTTAAATTCTTCCAGTCAACAATGAAGCATTCACAAATAATCCTGTCGGTACCTGCAATGCTGAGTGTGTGGAGGACTGAGGAACAGGAGCCCATATGAAGGCTTATATTTTTTTATCTGTTGCATCTAATCCTAAAATCTACAAAAATACAGCAGTCTAACAGTTGTGTGTGTGAATGAGTGTGACCTACCAGGGACCAAGATTCTTGAAGGAAAAAAGCCACTTTGCCTGCTCTGTCTTTCTGTCACAGCTTACTATTTCAGGCACCACACTTACATATCAAAAGGACCTATGAGTCATGAAAAATCATTCTGAATCACACACCAAAAAAAAAAATAAATAAAAAATCTTGCTTGTGTCGTGGATGAAAAAAATAGCTTACCTGTGAATGCTAGAAGGCAGCATATAATTAGGTGTATATGTGTATGCAAGTGGATGTCTGAGGCTGAACTTCATTCCCATTCAGAAGCCTGCCTCTTGGTAATTGCAACTGGTGTGGGAGGCAGTTGTAAATGTTGGTAACACCTGGCCTAAACAAAAGTGGTACTTCCTGAATCCTCCCATTGATAAAGGAACACAAGCCAGAACCACCAATTAAGAGGTTGATGATATGTCCTGTTCCTACACACAGACCGTTCAGCCCTGGAATGGAACAGCTGAAGATCTTGGATCTGTGGATCCGGGTGGGGGAAAAAGCCTGGATATCTGTGAGATGCACAGAGACAAATTCAAGGGATGCCCAGCATCCTTAGTCAGTTGCACCCAAGATAGCAGCAGTGCTGACATGACTTTCTGCCCAACCATACTGGGTCACCAGTGACATCTCTAGTGGGGTGGGAGGTTGGATCTTGGTAGTGCTGGGGGAAGTGAGGGAGTGAGTGTGTGAGGAAGCCTCACTTCCGCTGGGTCTTAAAATATCTGGTACTCAGCTCCACTATGGATTGCCATTTAATTTGCCTCATTTGTGACAGCTTGACAGGTTGCCCCATAGATTTTTTTTGGCTGATTCTGAAACAATTTCTGAGCTGACATTTATAAATATGTGCCTGCTGATACACACAGATGCTTTGGAGAGGAGATCCCACTGCTCTTTTACACAAATATTAAAAAAGTGATGAAAAAATAATCCAAAACAATAGCCCCTGTGGTTGTTATTGCTATTTTGGTTATTATTATTATAGTTATTATTATTATTATTATTGGATTAAGTACATTCTGCTATAGTGAAGTAATAAAAAGCAAAAAAGAAAGCAATCTCTGATTTCAAAATACTAACATTTCAGAAAAGAAAGCTTCACACTGAATGTTTAGCAAATGTATTTTATCAGCTAAAACACAATATGGGATACCATACACAGTCTGCTGTTGACCACCAGCTCATATTATAAACCAGACATATCTCTAGCTGTACTCTAAATATAGCAGTACATTATGGTGCATCTCTTCTTCAATTGTGCAGATATTGGTGGTTTGCTCTACACTATTATTACCAGCCATTTGGAAGAAAATAAAAAATCATCATTAGTAAACTTTGTAAAAGACATAAAAGCAGGGAAGGCAGTAAAGGACAGAGAGTACAGTTCCCTGATTTGAACCACAAAACTGCCTCATCTCAAACCAAAAATACGTATTTCAACATATATAAGTTATTAGGAGTACCTCAGGAATATAGAACACACAGTGTATTTATTCTGCTGCTAATCATGCCCTAGGATTGACAGTGATCAGTAATCAAGTGAATATGACTTCCCAGTGCAGTAGCACAAGCAAAATTGCAAATATGCTTGTTTCAGATGTATAAATAGGAACATTACATAACCTCTGCATTTGGCGTTAGCATGATTGCTTCTGGCATACTATGTCCAGTTCTCAATGTCCATGAAAGACACTGAAATTAGAGATAATCCAGAAAAGAGCCATTAGGAACATTTAAGGACAGGAAAATAAACTATACAGTGAGAGACAAGAAGTGCAATCCATTTAGCTTATCAAAGAGAGAGTGAAGGGATATGCTTCGTCACAACCTAAAAGCACCGCTTTCATAATGGGTTCTTCCAAGCAGTATAAAAATATTGCGTGTCCTGAAATTCAAGGAAAAAAAGATCAAACTGCAAATAAGAGGCTTTTATTTATTTATTTATTTTTTATTCTATGAAGGGTAATTGGCAATAATAATAATTGGGCATATCTTATTAAGGGTCGTAATTAATTTTCCATTACTGGCAAGTTATTTATGAAGATCTTCCTAGAGAAATACCCAAACATGCATAAGCTCATGGTACTTATTACATAGATGATCAAACTACATAATTGCAATTATCCCTTCTCCTTTAACCCTATAAATGTATCTGCATGTATCAGTGAAGAGAAAGCATGGAATTGTCATATATATAATATAGTATAGCATGCTTCAGCTTACAGTCTCAATTACAAAAAGAATCTCTTAGTATCTCTAATATGAAAAAACTAAAAGGCTTATTTTTTTTTTAAATGGGAATGCTACTTTAAGTAAAAACTTTGAGTTTTAAAAAGGTCTAAAGAAAACATTATAGAAACCACAGAAATCCTTGAATACTGCAAGACGACAAATTTGAAAATAAACTCTAATCTTATAATATCCTTAAGCAGCAGAAAGACTGCATCATAAACAGGAGCCATATAAAAACAGAATTGGAAAATGTTTTTACCATGTTAGTCTATAAAATGACGAAAAAAATAATGTCAGGCATAACAAAACGAGACTTTGCTAAAAAGGAGCCCTAACCCTAAATCCTAACCCTGAGCAGTCACAAGTGGAGTCTGTGCTTTCTCCCTCTCCAGTCCCTAACCATAACCCTTACCCTAACTCTAATCCTATCACAGGTACACAGCTGCCACAACACATCTCCATGTCATGTCATTCTGCTGTGTGGCAGTATGCTGTCTGTGTACACGTCTCTGTACATAACATTCCAGTCAGTATGGCATCTCCGTCTTTTGCAGGTGCATTTCCAGAAGGACTATTTTGCCTTGGCATTGGTTTTGGGAGAAGCCTTGTGATGCTTTTCTGAATTCTGTCAGGATTCCCTTCTGGAGGTGTCAACAACAGTGTGGGGTGTACAACTGTGCTACTCAGACATGAACTTGAGATTCAAGGGAAATGGCACACTCTGAAACTCTGAACATCATTATTCCCTTTGGAGAGAAGAAAAAAAAGAAAGAAAAAAAAAAAGATTGGTATCACCAGAAGCAGGCAGATAATTAATGCCTTAAGGATCCCAGTTTACCAGAGTGCCTAAAAGGGACAGAAATTTGATTTGATGCTCTCTGTTGTAGTTCTAGGATTGCATAGACATGTTGTATTTCCAGCAAGAGTTCATGCCAGTTGCTGGTCCTAGGTACACACCACATGTCCACACCTAGTAGGTGATTCTCAGTTCAATATGTCTGTACTTGATAAGTGAAATCAGATTTCTGTAGGAACATCCCAGGCTGTCTAGTTATAGCTAAGAGAATCCTGTGCATGTTTAGAGAGTAAACTCCTGGAGGACCTTGTAGACACACTGCAGCTGGGGACCTCTGTATGCCTTCATGCATACAATGTCATCATGGGTTCCCTCCCACCAAGAGGGAAACTATGCCAAGCACACAAGTGGTGCATGGAATGGACACTGCATGACTAAGTGTAGACACCAGACAAATCTGCATCAAAAATGAATTTGGGTCTAGGAAACTTGCATGTCCAGCACAGTAAACTGCTAATGCAAACACATTGGCTAGGTGCCAGTATAGCATACACACGTAGCACTTTCATGTTATACCACTGAGTGCTTGAGAGTCAGCAAGTAAGACCAAACAGTAATTTTTAAGTCTCACGGCAGTGAAAACACAGAGCAAAACACAAGCAAAACAGACAAAAACTAGAACTAGGGAAACAGATACAGAGAAGGTTAAGGCCTGTCAGCATCTGTTCTTTGTCAGCCTTAGGAAATCATGCTTTTTGACAGGTCCACATGACCCCATGGAGAACCCTGACCAGTGCTCTAGGTTGTAGGGCTTCTTAGTCAGTAGGCAGCATCCCATAAAAGCCTGTTAGGAAGGAGATGAGGATGTGAAACATTTGTGAGACAATGCAATTTTTAATTAACCTTTAAGTGATGGAAATTCCAGTTTTTCCCTGTCATTGTGCATAATTGTTTTTTTGGGGGGATAAGAGGGCTCTTATCGTCTCAGATTGATCATAGGTAAATAACATGGACATGCTTATGTATACAACTGTTATCATCACTAAGTTATTTTCTCTTTCCCCTCTTCCTCCTTTCCCCTCTTCCCTCTCTCTCTGCTTTGGTAAGAGGAACTGTCAAGAAGTTGGAAATGGTACGTACCTCAAATAAGAGACTGACACTTAGAGAAATCCCCTCCTCTGAATGAAAGAAATAAACTTTTGAACAATGGGGCACAGAAATAAAATACTTTTCAATGCCAGATCTGGTAATTCATTAATCTATGTACCTGTGAATGCATGTATTTGTTATTTCATTGTACATACTTCACTGTCAATACTGGAATTCAATAACTGATTTCTATTTTTTATTTTTTAGATTCTCATAGCAGATACATACTTTAATCTAAGACAAAGTGATGAAATCACCATGCTGTGGTGTTATTTTTATATTTCTTGTAGAATTTCTCCAACTTGATCACAAAATCTTTCAGAATGATTTTACTACTTCTCTGAATACTAGTACACATGAAAAGATCCTTTGTACAGATTAAAATGCAACCACTGGTTAACATTGTGCAATTATTAAGCAATTTTACAGGAGTAGGTTTGTATGCATATATTATTAATTACTATTATTAATTAATTTGGAAGTTAGATGACTCATTTTGGTTCACAGATCACAAATCAGTTGAGAAGAAAATTAATTCTAGCCTTAACTGGAATTGGACAGCTCAGCTCCTCAGGATTATCAGTCACCACTGTCAGACAAGGTTAGAGAAGCAGCCATTTGCTTCTCTCTCAAGCAGGAGAGGTGTTCATGCGGGGACAGTGTTAAAGAGAAAAACAGTAAGAACTGCTTCTTTCAAATCCCTTATGAGAATTTATTTCTTGTTTACATGTCTTAATGGTTTTATCTTCTGCTAGCTCTACAAGGTTAGATAGAAGTCTCACTCATCACTGATAAAATGGTGAAGCATATTATTTGGTTTTATGGTTTTGAGCTTGAAAATAAGACTAACAAGTGAAACAATAACAGAGGTTTATGATGATGTCATGACTAGAAATCAACTGATCCTTTTCTCTCTGTTACGTGTGTTGCATTTATCAGATGATGGTATTCTACAGGTTGAATTTTCCAGATGAAAGGGCTCAGGCAACTACACCTAGACCCAGTCCAATTTGTTCCCAATAAGCTTCGGTTGCAACAGCAGACACCCAGGTTTTGTTCTATTCCCTCTTAACACAATCAGAGGTAAAGTCCAGCAAGTCTATTGATCCATCCTGTACATCTTGTGAAACGTAAAACCAAAATCTTTTGGCACGTTTCACCCATTTGCGCTTGTAATTCTAGCAAAGGATGAGCTTTACTGATATTTATGAGTTTTACTGATATTGACATAGTATTTCCTGGCTTTTCGTAAAAATTCCTCTGGCCTAGTTACAGCACCTCCTATTAGGGACAAGCCTTGGTAAGGCTTGTATGCTTCTCTGTAATAAAACAGAAAATCTTTATCAGTGTTAAGACAAACATAGCTAATCTGCTCTTCAGATAAACATATTATCAACAAACAAGTAAGACATATGATCTTTAGATTCTAATAATGGGATGCTTTATGACAGTACTATGCCAGCGCTGGCCTCTTTTGGAGGTGAAAAGTGTCCGAAGTTAGCTTTGGCATCCCTTGCAGATGTCTGAGCCTTGCCTTCCCGAGTCTTTGTAGACTTGAGAACCCAAGGCTGAGGACACACGGGGAGCTCTGCACACAGTGGTAGGTGAAAGGGACCTTGTCTTTAAGGTCATTTGTTCTTACTCTTCTTGAGTGGGGTAATTTTCAGTTTTAGGTGGATTTGGAGAAGTAAGGTATTGTAAATTGATATTGATGCTACAGATGTTTCAGGGAACATGAGGTGTTTGAATTGGCCTGTACAGGGTTAACTCTAGCTCCCAAATTAATTTTGCACTTATCTGAGAGTAGATAGAATCATAGAATCACAGAATATCCGAGTTGGAAGGGATCCATAAGGATCATCAAGTCCAACTCCTGGCACCACACAGGTCTGTCTGCCCAAAAGTTTAGACCATGTGACTAAGTGCACAGTCCAATCGCTTCTTAAATTCAGACAGGCTTGGTGCAGTGACTACTTCACTGGGGAGCCTGTTCCAGTGTGCGACCACCCTCTCGGTGAAGAACCTCTTCCTGATGTCCAGCCTAAACTTCCCCTGCCTCAGCTTAACACCATTCCCGCGGGTCCTGTCACTGGTGATAATGGAGAATAGGTCACCTGCCTCTCCACTCCCCCTCGCGAGGAAGTTGTAGACTGCGATGAGGTCCCCCCACAGCCTCCTCTTCTCCAGGCTGAACAGGCCCAGTGACCTCAGCCGCTCCTCATGTGTCTTCCCCTCTAGGTCCTTCACCATCTTCGTCGCCCTCCTCTGGACACTCTCCAGCAGTTTAATGTCCTTCTTGTACTGTGGTGCCCAGAACTGCACACAGTACTCGAGATGAGGCCGCACCAGCACAGAGTAGAGCGGGACAATCACTTCCCTCAACAGACTAGCAATGCCGTGCTTGATGCACCCCAGAATACGGTTGGCCCTCCTTCAGATACTTTTCATGCTTCACTTCTTTCTTTTTCTGAACAGCTCCAAGTATTTACTGCATACACAGCACTTTCATTTTCGGACAAAAATCACTCAATAGCAGATAAATCAATTATATTTTGTCTCACCATTGACTTAGTTGCTATGTTACAAATTATATATGGGGTACATTTTGACAATCAAACAAAATAAGAACAATCACTTCTGTATTAGAACAATAATTATTGTACCCTTGACGCTCAGGCTTTGCAAGCATTTATCTCAGCAGAGTCCTGTAGATAGAAGCTTTTGTGTGCTGACATGTACCTGATCAACTATTTTTTTTTAAACAGGGGGAAAAACAAGTTCCTTTTTCTTGTTTCTCAGAATTTGCAGGATCACCTTATGTGCTCTGAAACTTTGAAACAAGGCATTGAATTCTGGCTTTGTACAGTGTACCAAGTGAAACAAAAGATCAGAAAGTGTAAATGTTAAAGGGAATAAACACATTTTAATTCAGTTAAAATCTGTCCTTGTGCTCCTAGAAGAACAGTGACTGGACATTCTACTGTTGCTTGGCTTCAGGACTTAGATGAGTTTCAAAAATTGAGTAGAAGTCAATGACTCAAAAGAACAGAGAGTCTGAAAAACTGCTGAATGGAGAGACAGACTTCTTTTAACAGCAGAAGGTGAAAGTACCACTGTACTTTAGGTACTTTAACACTGTACTAGGTACTTTAAAATGAATATGTTAACCCAAGTGTGACGATTTTAACACTTTTTAAAGCTAAGGTTTATTTTCAAGTGCTATTTAAACAAAACTTTTCTGTAATTTGTAGGAAGCTAAATTTCTCACTCTAGACCCTTAACCATTTTGAAAAAAAAGAAAAAAAAAAGAACAGGTTATTTAACTCTTTGAGTTAATCAGTAAGTAGCAATCATCCCAGAGCATTAAACTTCTGTCCTAGGAGGTAAAGTGCCAAGCTTAGTGTACCCCAGTGAAACAAAACATACTTCAGTGTCATCCTTTAATAATATCTTAGAAGAATGGCTCGGTTTTTCACAGTTGGCAAAGGTCTTATCTTGAGCCATGTCAGTATCTTAGGGCACATATGTGTGACTGTTGCAAACTAATAACTAAATAAAGTCTGATTAAGGACTTTAATCAGCTGGGAAGGCTGTTAGCCATTAATGTTACAACCCTCTTAAGATATTCCAATGTTCTCTCACCTTGCAGCTAGAAAAAAAAAAAAGAGAAAAAAAAAAAGAGAGAGAGAAAGAGAGAGATATCAATATTTCTTTTAACAGTGAAACAGTGAAATTATATAACTTCAGAGGGTTTTGGAACCAACTTATGACAATAGATTGATCATTAACATCTTTTGTTATTGGTTTTTCTCCCTAAATGTACTAAAGGAAAACACCATCAGTGTTTTCAGATTTCTTCTCATGCATAAATATAGGCTGGTTTCAATCTCACTGTGACCGCGGGAGTAAATACCACCTTTATGCAGGATAGCTGGAGGTAATCCCTGAGATATTTAACAGAAAACCTTGGTTGAAGCATTCTCAAATGCTCAGGAGCAGCACAAATCCCCACCAAAGGCAACTGAAGGGCTTCCCAGGAGCACTGAATTAGCACGAGCGTCGAACTCTGCAAAGTGTTACTTTGGACAGCAGTGCACCCATACAGCATGAGAGCTCTGTCTTTGAAGCCAAGAGCCACATATATGCTGATGCAAGTTAAGCACAGATACCTTAAGGCAGAGTACTGGAGAGGTAAGCATGGAGCTTGCCTATGCCTTGGAAAATTAATTGTGCGATGCTGCCACAAGAAAAGAGGCGAGTTGTATGGAACAGTAGCTATTGCTGCTCACTCCTTATCCATCATACAGCAAAAGACAATTTTTCTTGCCTGGGGTCACAGCCTGGAATACAGGTGGTTTCAGCTGCAGCCTTAATAAACACAGGATATTCACCCTGACAAACATCTTTGCAAGAAGGCTTCTGCAAGTGCTAATTTAAGAGGCTTTTTGTTTGTTTGTTTTTGTTTTTGTTTTTTAGTATTACTCTGCTGTTCAAGGAAGAAGGAAGTATAACAGTATTGAAAGCAAACTGAATTGCATGAAAGATTCACGTGACAGTTTATTTTCTAAACTAGATTAACCTGCAAGACCATTTTGAGTTTTATTTTGTGAGTTTTGTGAATTTATCAGGTTGAAAAGATCAGAAATATAGTGAAAAACTGCCATGGATCTTATAAAAAACATTTCTTGTGAGACTTCTCACAAGAAATTAACAACGCCAGCATATAAGAGACATGTTCACTTTCACATGTCTGTTTTATTTTGGACAATCTTTATGGCCTGCCTAAGCTTACAGCAAAGTCAGGGTAAGATCTTTCATTTGGTACCAGTATGTCCACTTATTTAAAACTTGCTTCACAGTAACCTAAAAGATTCCTGTTCAGAAAAGACATGATAAAGGCTGATGATGTGCCCACAGCAGATTAAAATTAAACTCATCCTGTGATCTCCCACTGTGTCTTTTTCTCCTCCCATCGTTGATCCTCAGATTGTGAAGTAAAGCGAGTCTCCTTCTACATGTCTGTATAGTGTCAGCACAGTGAGAAGGACAAAGATCTTTTAATGGTAAACTAATTAATGGCTAACTTTGCAATCCAGCTTTGACACTAACAGTGCCAGCACCCTTGATGGCAAGTTCTTTTGCAGGAAGTACGAGCTAGATGAGTGTATAGTGAGGTGGATTGGCAGTTGGCTGGATGGCAGAGTTCAGAAGGTTGTGCTTGGTGGTGCGGAATCTAGTTGGAGCCCTGTAGTCAGCAGCGTCCCCCAGGGGTCAGTACTAGTTCCAGTGTTGTTAAAATTATTCAATGACCTGGACGATGGAATGGAGTGCACCCTCAGCAAGTTCGCTGATGACAAAAAGCTGGGAGGAGTGGCTGAGACCCCAGAGAGCTGTGCTGCCATTCAGAGGGACCTCAATGGCTGGGCCGAGAGGAACCTCATGAACAAGGGCAAGTGCAGGGTCCTGCACCTAGAGAGGCACAAACCCAAGCACCAGTACAGGCTGGGGCCTGGGGGCTGAACTGCTCCACAGCAGCTCTGCAGAGAGGAAGCTGGGAGTCATGGAAGACTGACCATTGGTCAGCAGTGTGACTTTGTGGCCAAGAAGGCCCACGGTATCCTGGGCTGCATTTAGAAGAGTGTTGCCAGCAGGTAAAGGGAGGTGATCTTCCCCCTCTGCTCAGCCCTGGTGAGGCCACAGCTGCAGTATTGTGTCCAGTTCTGGGCTCCCCAGTACAAGAGGGACATGGAGCTACTGGAGGGAGTTCACAGGAGGGCTACAAAGATTATGAGGGCACTGGAGCATCTGTCGTACGAGGACAAGCTGAAAGATCTGGGCCTGTTTAGCCTGGAAAAAAGAGAAGACTGAGGGGAGACCTCATCAATGTGTATAAATACCTGAGGGGAGGGTGTCCAGAGGATGGAACTGCTCTCTTTTCAGTTGTGCCCAGCGACAGGATGAGAGGCAACAGGCACAAACTGAAGTGCAGGAAGTGGTCATGGAATTGCAGTTCTCTGGGTTAACAAAATCCATTTTTCTCTGCTTTTTGCTTTTCTGCAGCCTTTTTCTCCTATCCTATTGACCATCTCCACTCAAATGAGGTAGTTCAGGTATTCCAGGTGCCTCAGCTGGCATCCTGCTCCCGTGCCCACTAACAAACAGCATGGGAGCTTAGCACTGAGGGATACTCATCTCTGAGCGCCGAGTACAACCGAGCGGGCTAACCGAGGCAGTTAGGAGCCACCTCACGACACACATTTACCGACCACCACATTTAAAAGCGGGTCTACTCCAAAAACATCCAACAAATCCCCCAGTGCTTCGGGCACGGCGCCACAGGTCCTCTCACGGACTCCCGAGAGCGACCCCCTCCCGGGCACCTCGGCGGGGACCCGAAGCGTCCGTCCGTCCGTCCGCCGGTCGGCGTGCGGCCTGGCCGCACCCCTCTCGTCGAGGACCCGCCGCCATCTCGCGGCCCCGCGGACGCCTCCCGCGTCCTCCCGCCCTCTTCCCGCGCCGGAGGCGGGTGCGAGGCTGATCCTCCCGCTCCGCCGGGCGGGCCTCCCGCCGCCCAAACTCCTCCCCGTAGAAGAAGAAAGTCACCAGGGGGTGGGGAGATGATGACAGGTCCGGGAAGCCGCCGTCGGCAGCGGCAGACAGCGGGTGCCAGCTGCCCGCCTGCTCCGGCCCCCGCGAAGCCGTCCCCGACGCCCCCACCATGAGCTCCCCGCAGCGCCCGCCGCTCGCCCACGTCTTCAGGGGGACCTTCGTGCACTCCCGGCTCTCCGTGCCCATGGAGATCCTGCATGGACACCTGCTGGGGGTGGACGACGGCGGCACGGTGAGGAGCGGACGGCGGCGGGACGTGGGGGGGAGATGCGGTGGGACGGGGGGAGACGTCCCGGGCTTCCCGGTGCCCCTCGGGCGCCGATGTCCCCCCCGCTTAGGCTCCGGCCGCGGTCCGGAGCCCGTGAGGGGGCCGCCAGGGGAAGCGCGCTCCGTCGAGGCAGCGCCGCGCTCCGAAGGGTCCCGGAGCCTCCCCGGGGAGCCCCGTCCCGTCCCCGCGGCGCGGAGAGGGCTCCTCGGCTCGGTTTTGGGGCGGTTGTGCCGGCGGCGAGTGCCGAAATAGCAGGAATGGCGGTGTCGTGCGTCGTGTCCCCCCCCGCCTCCCCCCCCCCCCAACCCACTCGTGCACATCCGAGCGAAGCTTTTTACTTCTCGTCACAGGAAAAAGAAGCAACAAAAACATGGCACGTACCCGTAGAAAGTTAGGAAAATGGTAAGGTTGGGAATGTTAATGGTAAGTTTAAGAACGAGCGTAACACTCGCAGGTAGCGCAGGATTGATCCCGGCAGGGAAGCTGCACCTTTCCCCTGACAGGGTCACCGGTGGCACCGGGTTTCACAGCGCACGCTGTCTGTGTGCACTGCTAATTTCTTCTAGGCTCAGCAGTGTACACAGCCACCCTGTGTCTAATAAAAAAAATCATTTTCTTTCCTCCTGGTGACTAAACTACTCTGTCAGGCTTTAGCAGCATTTGAAATACATGCAAAGCACACTCTGGGCTCTTACAGCTTGTTCTCACCATCCACGCGGGTCCTCGAGGGCCTCTTTCAAGACAGTCCTCTTATGGCTGCTCTTGGGCAGTCTGGCACAAGCAATAGCAAGGCTTCTGAGAAGCTGTATGTTGGCGTACAGGAGGTGAATAAAAACTTTTAAAGCTCTGTATTGGGTGGTGTCGACTAGAAGCAATAGACCTGAATGCGTAAAGAGTTTGATTTGTGTTACTCAGGTGCAGGAGGCAGAAACTCGTATCTTGTCTTGCTCTCTTTAATGGTAAGGTCTGCTAAAAAGTGACTCCTCCGTGTCCTTAGGAAATCAAGACCTTTAAGGGATTTTCTTGAAAAACAGACAACTTAGTAGGTTGTATCTAGTAATTTCTGCTCTCAGGCAGAGTCACTATCTCCCGTTCTCCTAGTGAACAAGGATTCGCCGGGTAGTGTTTTTCATGCATTAATTGGCACATTCCCACACAGTTGTTTAAAAAAAAAATCCAGAAAACATTGTTGTCCAAAAAGGAAATTTCCACCAGAATAGAGTAGCAGGGACTTTCATATTTTTATCTTTTTGAGAATTCCTGCCATTTTACTATTCCAGGATCAAATACAATGAGTTTTGGTACCCTCTAGCCTTTTTTTTTTCTTTTTTTCATAATTTTGCCTCATGCAGCACTTCCAATGGAATCACTGAAGAGGTGCTTCACAAAGAAGGATGTGATGGTTAGAATTTTTTTTTCCTTCATTGTCCAAACATATACCAATACTATTTCAGTGTTACTCCCAAATAATTAAACTTAACTATGCAGCTATCATTCTTTTGCCTCATGTTGCTGATTCCATCATGGAAAAATTGTGAACAATCTCAGAAGAGGTGAACAGACCAGCTTTTCACAGAATCATAGAGTCACGGAATCATCTAGGTTGGAAGAGACCTCCAAGATCACCTAGTCCAACCTCTGACCTAACAGCCAGGTGCTGTTCTTCAGTATGAGTCCCTGACTGTCCTCGAAGCAGCAGCAGCATACAGCTGGTGACACAGAAACACTGCCCAGGCCCCCGCAGCAAGTGGGGATAGTTCTCTGTTAAAGGCAGGAGATGAAGTGTCAGCTCTGCGTGCTTTGCCTGTAGATGAAAAAGGAACTTTAGCAAAGAAAACATTGCTGTCAAGTTTGAAGACCCAAGTTACCACAAGTTAACAAAATAAGCCTATGTTTAATTGAGTGGTTTGTAGGGTAGTGTGGTGCTGCTCTTGAAGAACTGCCAGTAGAAAGAATGATATTCCCCAAGGCCAAGAAAATAGAGTCAGCTGCAAAATTTGAGCTGTCATTGAAACATCGGTGTAAATAATGTAGTTGAGTAAAATATTAAGAAAATAGAACAAAGATAAAAGCTCCTGCTGAAGGCATGGAAAGAGCAAGAGTTGTGGAATGAGGCAGTGTTGTCAAGTATTGCCAAACAGGAGTGTTTAGCTTAAGCCAGCTGGGATAGCAAGTGGCATGTGTCTTAGATGTACAGGGGGGAAGGTATCAAATCAACATCAACCATTTGGGGTTCATTGCTTGGTCCTTCCCAGCAGTTTGGCCTATTTGCTCAGGAGCTGGGTCTAATAAGTGCTCCTGTCTCTCATCTAGCCTCCTGTTCCAGTTTTGAGAACTGGACAAACAATAGGCATCGCATCTCTAATTGTAAAACTGCTGAATATGGTAGCAACATTAAACAGTGCTGGCAGCAACTCACTGAGGCTGAAAATAGGACAGCATGATGGTCGGTGGCAGGAAAGAGATGTGTGTTAATGCTGGTAGCTAATCATTGTGGAGACAGGGAAGGATGAGAAGAATCATAGAATCGTAGAGTGAGAGAATGGCTTGGGTAGAAAGGGACCTTAAAGACCCAGTTCCAACGCCCCTGCATGGGCAGGACACCTCCCACTAGACCAGGTTGCCCAAAGCCCCATCCAACCTGAACATCTTGAACACCTCCAGGGATGGGGCATCCACAGCTTCTCTGGGCGGCCTGTGCCAGGGCCTCACCACCCTCACAGTGAAGAAGTTCCTCGTAATGTCTAATCTAAATCTTCCCTCATTTAGTTTAAGACCATTCTCCCTTGTCTTGTCCTTACCTACCTGAGTTAAGAGTACTTCTCCATCCTTTTTATAAGACACCTTTAAGTATTGAAAGGCCACAGTGAGGTCTGCCTGGAGCCTTCTTTTCTGCAGGCTGAACAACCCCAGCTCTCCCAGCCTTTCTTCACAGGAGAGGTGCTCCAGCCCTCTGAGCATCAAAGGATGTGACATGGGAGAGAAGAAAGAATTTGTTACTCATGTTCATCTATGAGTGTCACATAGTACCACATAGGCACTGCTGGATCAAAAAAAAAAAAAAAAAGCATATTTCTATGGGCAATATAATTTACTTTCCACTCTTATGTCAGCAGAGTTATTTGCACTGTGATGCTTGGAGGCAGTCAGTGTTTACTGTGTCAGGGTTAATATGTAGTTGGCTGGACCAGCTACGTGTTGATGGCAGTGCTTTAGACATCACTTGGAATAAAAAAAGGGGCTGAGCTAGGCACTAGGATAGTCACCACACAGCTCCTCATTTTTGGATCTTTTAGCCCCATCACATGGATGACACATCAGAACTGATTGAAGTGTTTGAGCACTGGTCCTAGCAGCTGTTGCTTTTTGTAGATAACAACTTTCTTAAAGAGCTTCATCACAAGCAGAAAGCCAGTCTTCTTACCTGTGCACTTCTCTGATTCAGTAGTGACTCTGGCACAGAGTTTCTTCTTGCCTTTTTAGTGTTAAGGTGCAGCACTAATTTAAAGGTTTGGTTCCCAGGGCACCTGGGCAGTTACCTGGAATGTACGAGCAAATACTCAGGAAAATGCCCAAACATGGGACCTCAAGGACTTTAAAGTGTTAGAAAGATCTCAAGAACAAAGGCCTCCTAAACGATTGGGGAATATCTCTTGGAAAACCAAGCAGTCCTTCTTGGAAATTTGTTTGAAAAGAATATACATGTGTTTCTGATTCATCTACAGCTGCATTTGGCAGTAATGGCCCAGGTGTCAAGGTTAGGTTTATTTCATGCATCCAGTTCCTTTGAAAAATATTTTCTTCACTCTTCCAAAATTTAAGTGTTTTATTTATCTGCACTCTAAAAGTATATAATAGTCACTTCTTTTCCATGGCAACACCCGTTTCCAGCATTTGCCATCTGGTATTGCATGTTTCTCTCTCTCTCTCTCCCCTTCTCCTTTTTTTTTTTCTTTTTTTTTCCTGGTTTAGCAGCTCTAACATTAGTCATTCTGCATTCATTTTGACTTCAGTGTCTGAGTGACATTTTCTTTATTGCTCATCAGAAATTTCAGCAGGTCTGTGTTCGAAGCCCCGTGCAGATAGACATCTAATTCAGCTGGCTGAAGGGCCTAAATATTCCTCTTTAGAAGGAGACAAACAGTGTTTTATGTGAAGTATTAATGGACTAAAATATTCCTGCAGTTATTTCTGATGGGATATTTATTGATATGTTATGATTTTAACAGCTTCTTTTCTGACTAAGAAGTGTAAAACATTTGCTTTTTACAAGGTAAATCAGAAAAGCCATATTTACACGTAAGAGACTAGGCAGCCTTGAACTTAGAAGAACAAGCTCTTATACCAAGGGAGTTAGAAGTCCATGAGTTGGTTTTAGGCAGAAATTATTGTTTGGCAAGAACTTGCGGGCTCAGAAAGCTCAGACTATACAGTCTTTGGTCAGGGGAGGTGTTGGGATCCTCAGTGTCATGGAAACCTGGAGCCTGCCTATAGCAGGCATTCCAGTGCCTGGAGTCCCTGCGCTTTGTTTCTTGAAAAGTTGTCAAGGCTAGTATTGTCAGACAAGAGAATTAGAAAGTTTAGAATTCAGCCTCCCAGAGTTATGTTGTAGATTAAAATCTGACAATGGGCAAAAAGTGTGCTAAATTTCTTAGTTGGCAGCAGAAACTCCCTGGCAGTGGAGCCGATGTCATCTAGGAGCCAAATGGGGCTGAATTAGGCTTTAGATTGTAGAGTTGTTTATTTTCTCTCTCTCTCTCTCTCTCTCTCTCTCTCTTTTTTTTTTTTTTTTTTGAGTAAATAAAGATCTTAGGCATGTTTTTAGTCTGTTCTGTAAAATTAAAAGATTATCTGCATTTTTTCCCTCAGTTTCTTTCACTTTCCTAGGCACTTAAAAATAATGACAATAAAACATTAAGGACATGAGCAGAAAGTTAGCAAATACTTAGCTCAGTCCAAGTCTGTCCTGGGTAAAGCAATTAATTTTACCCCTCTGCTCTTTAATACTCTAATCCCCTTCCAGAAAGGATGTCAGCTACTTCTACAAAGAGTGACTGTACTGCTAGCATCGTGGTAGGTTACTGGAGTGCCCATGGACACTGAAATCTGTGCAGTTCTGCTCATGTATTACTTTTGAGTGAATTAATTCTTTTCTTACAAGTTACAAATGGTGTGGTGCTATTCACTAGGTTGTGAGTAGGTATTTCAAAATCAAACCCAACAGTCAAGGAGAATAAGTATTTCAATGCAAACCTATGACTTTGTAGTAAGTGTGTAAAATCTGTTTTAAGATATGACTTCTGTTGCCTTCATGTAAAGTAGGATACATACTTAAGGTATATGACTATCTTTTCCTTTCTTTCAGATTGTGTTTTTGGAGCAAGCTGATCAGCAAGAGCAACTGGCTAAGAAGTGGGGCTTCAAAACGTCTGACATAAGAGAACTGAGTCATCAGTAAGTGTTTTGTTTAGATTAACTTCAGCAAATGCATTTTACTCTCTGAGCAAAGCAGCGCAGGTGTGAATAAGTTGAGGCAGGGAATACATTAAATCCCATCTTATGGGCAAAACTCCCTTTCAGTTCCGCAAGAGCTCTTAATCCAAGGGCTGCCTGCATTCTGGGTGAGGCCTGCAGTGCAAGCCATCTGTGTGCTTTTTGCATTCCTTGGTTTGGGACTGCAGCCATCACTGAATTCTGCTGGCTGACTTGTACTGCGCACACCAAAATGCTGTATTTAGTTTTCACGCATAACTTCTTCAGTTCATACAAAGTGTAAGACAACGATCTTCCTTGAGAAAATCATTTACCTAGATGGTCTTCTTTATTTTAGATTGCATATTCTTAGCAGCAGGCTGTGCCTGCTCGAAACTCTGGACTTAATAAATGTAGGTAGCCTTGACACTGCAGATATAAAACTAAAGTGCTTGGGCTTTGACACACTCCCTAATAAAAACTAATAAAATTAGAGTATTAAACCCTCTAAACACAGAGCCTTGTATTTCTAGCTGTATTTTCGGACGAGTGTTTCTTTTTTGTTCAGCCAACGAAATCCCCAGCCTTTTTAGTGAACTTATGGATTGTACCTACCATTCTTTACACACAGTAGTACAACTGTAAGCAATTTTTAGTTTAGAATCTAGAGTTGCAGCATAGTTTTAGTGTTCAGCTGTTAAAAAATCTGTATGCTTTGTTGGATCACTTATCGTACAGCATACATGAGTCATTAGATGTTTTTTTCACTTGAAATAGCCTGGGGAAAATGGAAGTTGCTGGGAGTAAGGATAAGATTGAGAAAGATCTTTCAGCATTTCTAGCATGCAGGAAAACAGAAAGAAGGGAAATTACAGAGACAAAATCGATGTTTTTATCAGTATCCAGGGAGAAGGGGGGAAGGCTGAGAGAAATTTGATCCTTTATGGAGTTTCAGCACAAAACAAAATAATTATAGCAACCTCATGGTGATGTTGATGTACTCACCCCTGTTATTATATGAGTACTGCATGGCAATGAATGATATTGCACTTTCATTGTAAAGACACCTTTCCTGTCAAGACACTGCACAGAGCTTTTTTTTTTTTTTTTCTTTTCTGTCCAGTATTTGTATATGCACTTGTAGACACGCTGTTCTTTCATTAAACCTTGAAATTCACTGAATGAGTAATATAGATAGATACATTTATACAGTAGTAGAAAACTGGGGTGCAGAAAGTTACAGTTTTGTATCTATAAACATCTCACATCTAGAGGCATTACAAATATATCTATGCTAGGGATCTAGAGTGAATCTTCTCTTGCTCAGGTGGATTCTTCTGTGGAATAACTTTAATTACAGTGAAATCAGTTTGGCTTTACTTACTGGTATTCAGTCTGGGTAAGTATTACAGACAATTGGATTCATCATGCTCTTACATTAGTTTCTAGCCACAGATTTTTTTCCTTGCAGGTACCTATGTAAGTCTGTATAAAAGTTAGACAACTAATTCATACAGTAAAGGAGTATGGGTAGGGGTGTAGTAGGAGTGCATATGCTGGTGCTGAAATAGTAAGGTTAATCTGTACTTGTCATTTACTCTGATGGCTTTTGCTCAAACATACTGTTTAATTAAAAACTACTTTTCTTGGAAAAAGTTTTGGATGTTTTGGACCGTTACCGTTTTCTTTTCTTTCCCTAGTGAATTCTTCATGCCAGGATTGGTTGACACACACATTCATGCTCCTCAGTATTCATTTGCTGGTACAAGAGTAGATCTACCTCTTTTGCAGTGGTTAACTACTTACACGTTCCCAACAGAAGCCAAATACAAAGACAGTGATTTTGCAGAAGAAGTGTACACTAGAGTTGTTGTAAGTATTGCAAATTTCATTTACCTGCTTGACAACATTACTATTTGTAAAATATACATAAATTTTCAGAAGGTCAGCAGAAATAGGAGAACGTGTCTTAATGTCATGAAAACCAGATAAAACTGACAACACATCCACTGTTCTGGTTGATAACCAAGATCATTGCCTGCTACTTACATTCTTGTTCTGTTGTTGCTGGTAAGACAGTTCATTTAATCATGTGATTGATTAACAACCATCTCATTAATCATCTTTTCTCATATCTGAGTACACTGACCAGCATTTAAGAGTACTTTCAGAGCTAGTGTTGCCAGTAGGTGCTGACAACCTCATTCAGAAATGATCAAACATTGTAAAAAACAAAACAAAACAAAGCCTTTCAGAGGTTATTTCCTTTTCTGCACAAAACTTCTGTATTATGAACATGTCTTCTGCAATGATTTTGTGAAGTAGGACACTTCTCACCAACAAAAAATCTGGGGTGTTTTGGAGCAATTGAGGGAGGTCCCTGTAGTAGGAATACCTTTCATTGCTGATAGAAGTCTGTTGATGGTATTGTGAATCAAAGAGAGAGCCTGTGTTTGAACTAGTCTGGTTTTGAGCAATATAAAGGCTTTGAGGTCAAATTCCACTTGAACAATAAACAGCAAGGTCACATTGCATAGTAGATTCTGTGCTATAACTGAAATGTATCTCTTAATACATAGACTGAAGTATTTTCTTAAGATTAAATGACCACTATAAACTGCTTTGCATTTGTCTAATACTGTAACAATGTGTTGTCAAAACAATAATGTAATGAATCTGTAATAAATAGTTACTGTCTTTGCAACGCAAATCTAAAAAAAAAAAGTCTTTCTGCCATCTAGCACAATCACAGCAGTAGGAGCAGCTTGGTCATAAAATGTAGTCACAAGCACACGCCTTCAAGCTACGTATAACGTAGAGGTGATCTCACCTTCATTTCAACATACTGTTACTGTCTCCAATGGTTCAGATGGGGTGAGATTAGCACAGATCAAGTGCTCAATTTGCAGCAAGTTTAATAACATTACCTGGAAAAGAATTGCCAGTGAAAATTCGAAGTTAGTTGGAGAAGCTTCAACACAATGGTTCAGCTCTCCCTGTAGGTATAAAACAGGACAAGATCACAAAAATGTTTTTCATAATGCTGCAGAATACCAGTAGCTCTGCAATGCTTCATGGCCAAATGTGTCAGAACAGAATCCAGCCATCCTGATAACTAGTATTTTCTGCATTGCTATTTGTTGTTCTCTTGTTGCTAAAACAGTCTTACTTATGGAACCAGTATGGAACCAATAGTTTCCTGTCCAAACTGGGAAGTATAAAATGGCTTGAATATAAGTATTCTGAGAGCCACCTTCTCAGTTTCACCAGTCTTAATCAAGTTGGAAGACAAAATTAATGTACTGCTTTGCAAGTAACTTGGACATAATTGCCGTAGCTCAGTAAAAACCTCTCTGAATCTTCAGCGGTGATCCAGGGAAAGGCATTTGAATGAGTGAAGATTTTTTTTTTCTATAAATCAGTGTCACAGCTTTATATTGAATATCTCTTGCAGAGCTCAGAGGGGCAAGAGGAGTGCAGAATGCAGTGGAGATGGAACAGTCAAAAGATGAAAGTCAAGGACATGGGAAAATAGAGAGACTAAAAATGGCTTGTTTAGCTTATAAAAGTGACAAATAAGGAGTAAAAATATACAAAAAATAACTGGCCTAGGTGAGATAGACCAAAATTTATATTATCTAATTGGTGATGTAGAAACAAGAAAATGGGTGCTAAATTTAAAAATGATAAGCAGAAATAGTCTTTTGTGCAATATGTAGTGTTCTTTCTCATGAGTCAAGGCCAAAAACGAGCTAACAGCGACTGAACAAATGAATGGGTTTGAAAAATATACTTGCTTGTTACAATTTAAGGATAGTCACATTTTTTTTTAAGGAGCACTTATCATGCTTTGGGTCTTATAATAACCTTCCACCGTTAGAAATGGGACTAAACTAGCAGGAAGCAGATATGTATCTATATTTTAGGAATTGTACTTAAAACATAGTGAAGTGTTTCAAGCCAATATCCTGTTTCCAGTAAACACTTTCCGTATTTGCTAAAACAAATGAATTAAGTGAAATTTGCCATATTGTATCTGGAACCACCTCTGGTCCCTCAAATTTTAGAAAAGCCAATTCTTCATGCTGATGTTTTTGGAAAAAAAATGGATTTCATTAAACAATTCTAGGAATAAAAACAAAACAAAACAAAACACACAGATTTGGGAGTTTTAAAAGCTAAAAAAAGGTGAAGGTAGTTTGTCTCAGCAGTGACATTATTTTTGTGACTCATTTTAGGCACACTTGAAGACATTTTTAAAGACTTTAATTCGAATATTTTATGAAAAAGACAGAGCTTAGCTTCATGTTTGTTAAATAATTTGCTGTAGCCATTCTTAAAAGTTGCATTGGATGTCTCACCTTCTATCCTGTTAAAAGAAATATATTCTCACATTACATTCTAGCCAGAATCCAGTTTAAGCCCTTCTGGTAGATAGGACGTCAGTGTAGTATGCATTAGTCCCAAGATCAAATGAAACTATAAATGATTTGATGACTTAGTGTAACTTTACATGACTCTTCATCTACTGGTATGTCCTCCAAAAGTAATACGAACAGGTAGAAATGCACCTGTTCCTTTCAAATTGTATAATTAGATAAATAATTAAATTACACTCTGAGCAGTGGTTCTCAGCTTCCTTCTATTCTGGAGTTTGTTACTTTGACCTCAGGGATAATGAAGAATTTGTGTACCCGAAAACTTGGTTATTTTTCCCAGCCACATGAGATGACCAAATAAAAAACACTACTTTCTCCCAAAAGTATTGCTTTACTAATGTTACTTACAGCGCTTCACTATGAAAACTGGAGAGCCTTTCCAAACTAGGAAATAATATATATGACTGGTTGTTTGTATTTCTAAGTAAAATTCAAGTTAGACATAAATAAGAATGTGATTTCTATTTTGAGTGAAGGAAATACAGACTGGTTTCTATGGGTTTATTAAACCATTGTTAAAAATCTGTATAGCCTTGGAAGAGAAATTTTTGTGTTTATTAACTTTCAGACTTTAAAAAGCTATTATGAAATTAAAAATCTGTATTTTACCTTCCAACTTCACTGTAACTCCCGTGGAATTTCACAATAACCAAATGTTCTTGCAGCTTGAAATCAGACAGCCTATTCTACATTTTGGCAGCTAGACTATATTTTTCCAAACTGTTGAAACTGATTTCTTTTTATAGAGACGAACTCTAAAGAATGGCACCACTACAGCTTGCTACTTTGCTTCAATTCACACAGATACTTCTCTTCTTCTGGCTGAAATTATAGGTAAGACGGTACGAGTGAGTTCTCAAGGATGTTGTGCAGACTGTTAGTTGAAGGAAACAGAGCTTGGGAGTTTTAGAGTAGCTAGGAATCTGTCTTTCAATTTTGTTAATTTGACTTTTTTTTTATTCATTTTCTCTGTCATACCACATCCCCCAAATCCTGCCTAGTTACCCTTTGCTTAACAATCTCTCCTCTACTGTTTACTCCCTCTGCCTCTGCTGGACTTCATTCCCAAATCAGCTGCGGTCTGAGCGTGAGTGAGGTCTGCTGGAGTTTTTCTTCAGGGCAGTCCTCCGCTATTTCTAGCCTTTTGCTGTTTGAGGATTAAAAGGCTGAATGGCAAGAGGTGCAGTCAGTGCTTTAACTTCCTGATACTCTGAAGTTTCAGTTGAAAATCAACATCAAAAATTTCCACACACCCTTTGAAACCAGAACAATGGGAGTTGCATCAGGATCTTATCCCTTCTTTCTTCTCACTGTTGCAAATCCCTGTCATTTCTTCTCAAGTTTTGTGTTTCTTGCAAGAATTCTCAAAGCTCAGCTCCCATAGGAGAGTGAAACAATAAGAGTCAGCTTCTACCAAAAATTTCATAGTCTTTCTGATTTTGTAGGAAACCCTGGAACTTTGAAATCAGTGTATTCAACATCTCAGATGTTAAATAATGGGCAAAAAGATTTAGGAACACATTTACAAGCTTAGAATTTAATGTTACATGCATTTTTGTTGTGTTACACCTAAGTTCTGAGTCATAGCATTGATAAATCTCAATAAGCCAGAAGTGGCTCTAGCTGGAAATGGGAGTCATTTTAGGACCCTCATTACCTTCTTTTAAGGAAACAGGGTTTGCTGAGATCTTCATGCATTTTCTTAGCTCAGAGTGACCACCTACTGCAGCTACTGTGATTTGATGCATGTGTTTCTCCCTGCTGGGGGACATTTCTCATCCTCTGCTTCACAGTGCTCATCTTCATTCACTACCATTATGAATTCTGGTTGTGGCTAAACTACTGGTAATTCAGTCCTCAATTATAACACAAAATTGGATACTAATGTGGAAGAGGAGAACTCTTACTTAAATGCGGTTTTTCTCTTTCCTTTTTGGCTTTAAAGATCACAAGTATGTCCCCGACTTAAAAACAAGAAAACAACATAAATTCTGTTCATCCTAAATGAAACTGGATGACGTGGAATTTACTATTTTCTTTTCAATTCAGGTTTTGCTAGCAGTTTTGGTAAAGAACAAGTGATTTTGAGTTTTATTTTCTTATGCATCTCAACAGATAAATTTGGACAACGAGCATTTGTTGGCAAAGTCTGTATGGATATAAATGACACTGTACCACACTACAAAGAGACTACAGCTGATTCTGTTCAAGAGACAGAAAGGTAAGATGAAGGAATGCAAGACACGGACTCCTGATGGCTCTGGAACAGGAGACATTTATTGCCATTTTTCGCCACTACATATACTTTCCCCGTAGCCCCATGCGCTGTCCACGCGCCCAAATCTGTCATTCAGTTGGTTAGAGACCCTCAGACACGCGCCTCGAGCCAGCCAGCAATTGGCCACTGCCCAAAACTCATCTTTAACACTGTAGCCAATTTACTTTATCTCAACCTTGCTCAGGTTTTTGTTTCTACCTCTTGTTTCCTCATTATCTCTAATTCAGGGACGTGTGAAACAGCGCAAAGCTACCTGAGAATTCCTTTCCCACAGTAAGACTATTAAATTGTTGGCACAACCTTTAGAAATAAGACTTTAATACATCTGAAAAGTGAGGGTGAAGCTGTGATCAAGAATTTACAGGTGTAGGAAATGTTCTTTTCTTCTTACAGTATTATTTTCTACAGTTCTGGCAATTCATGCGTACCCAGCTGCTGCACAGCATGTGCAGTTTCACTGTGGCTTTGCCTAAGGAAGGGAGAAGCTGCAGCATCATGTTTTGGAGAAGGCATGTATGTTATGGTCTGGCTTCTACTTCCTCTTTTCCCTTCACAGCTCTGTGTGTAGAGGTTACATGACCTGACAGGGGTGGAGAGGTAGAAAATCAGTTCCTTTGCCCCCATTAACTTCTGAGCTATCGCCTCTCCCCATTTAGGATAAAGCTTTATTTCAGTGGTAGGAATCGGCTTTCATATACCCACTTCTAAATATGCTCTGGTTCTCTTCTTCCCCAGTATAACACCAGTAAAACTACTCTAACTTGAAACTGAGTGAATGAGGAAGAATCAAGTGAAGATAATGTGCATTCTGGATTTGTTGTATGTTGGAGGAGAATCCAGGGCTGAAGCATGGGAGCCAGCTGTCTCAGGCTTCCCCTGTCTTCTGTGTCCATCTTCTGAAGATGCTTAGGCAGATGTAGGACTTTGCTCATGGGACTATTTATACAGATGTGTAAATGTTTCAAATATGCTGAAAGAGTAAATACCTAACAGTATTGTAAACTTCTTAAAGCACTTGAGTGAAATTGCCATCTTATTTTTGCAAGTCGTGCTGGAACAATGCTGTTAAAAGTTAGAAACAGTCATGGGTTTCAAATAGTGTTTATATTTAGAGACATTTTGAAACATATAGTATTAGTCACTTGCACTGTACTAACATTGGCTTTTGTTTAGCTAAATCCCTGGTTTTCATAATACAGTGAATCCCATTGAATGGACCTGAGAGTGGTAGCGCTTCCAGTTCTGCCATTCTTTAAAGCTTCAGAATGATCTAAATAGCTTTCCTTCAATTCCCATCTTGTGCCTCTACTCCCTTCCCATGCAATTATATTAATAACAAATGTTCCTCAGCTTTGGATGAGAGTGTGCCACAGGTACTCGACAGCTGTCTAGAGAAGAGATCTGTGCTTGTCAGCATAGATCAGGAGTACTCACCTCATAGGCCTGAACCTCCTCACCAGTACAATTTCAGAGGATGAAAAAACTCTCCCTTTAAGAGGGTGACCTTTTTATTAAAAAAAAAAAAAAGAGAGAAAAAGAGAAATGTGATCTGTCACACTGTCAGAAATTTTACTACACTGATTTCAATTCTTTGCAGTTAACCTGCAGAAATGTTTGTACTGTAGGCACAGAGATAATATTCAGTTCAAAGTGTTTTGTTTCAATCTGCTCTTCTCCTGTGAACAGAATTGAATAAAAACTTCATGAAATGAAAAGCAGAATATGTTATATGCCACTAGCAGTCATCTGGAAGTGGAACACCCATGTTCAGACCTGTTCTGAAGAGGAAGGTGGTTGTTTGAACCTGAGCTTACTTCCTTATAGAGAAGTACATAAATCAGCAAAGCATAGGTTATTTAAAGCTAGGTCTTTCAGTTTTAAAACCATGCTGATTCTCTGTAATGCACGTGAAAAAGTATGAAAACAGCCATCCTGAGGTTTTGTATTATCTCTTGAGAATGGTATTTCTGTTACAATTTCTGATCTGGTGAATATTTGTTATATCTGGTGAATCAGTAAGAGGAGAGATGGACAGACAAAAACCTAATTCACCTTGCAAAGCTTAGCAACGGTGTGTTAAAACTCCTTTGTTCATAGCAGAAATTTAGCTTACGTCTCTCACTTTCAACCGGTGATCTGGCACTAGCCACAGTGTTGTGAATCTGGCCTCCAGCATTTATTTTCTTTTCTACCTAAAGATATTTGACAGACTTGATCCAATGTTTATTGTGACTAAAACTATGGAGTTTTTGGACTATAAACTATGACATAAAAATTCGGAGACCTGATCAAAATGTCTTGTAATGGCTTTTTGAAATTCTTTGTATACGTTGTGCATACAAGTATTTAGGGTATTTCTTCTCTTCAAAGTAAGAGGAAGCTTTATTTGCTCCATATTGCTCCACAAACAGTAACAACTGTCCATATTGGCTACTGGGGTCTTTTCATAGAGTTCTCTGAGGTAGCTTCTTTTATTTCATGAGGTAAATCTACAGTGTGTTTTCTGTAAGGTTGATAGTTTATACACTAACATTAATATAAACATCTCTAGAAAATTAAGGGGCCTTTAAGTGCACGAGGACATCCGTAACTACTGTAAGCAATGTACGAAATATGGCGGCATCTTTTAAAAGTGGGATTTTAAAATCATAATATGTTTAATGCTGTGATGTAAAATCATGGGCAGATAAGAGTGGGTCTTTTTTGTTTGTTTGTTTGTTTTTCTGAAGTTGCAACAGTAGGATATAATTATGTTTTCAATTAGTTTAATGTAACATGTACTTGGTTTCCAGTGAGAACACAAAGTAATTACCATGTGTCTAAAGTTAATTATTGCAAATGAAAAAGATTCTGCATATGCAAGGTCAAATTCCCAACTAGCATAATTTCTTGTAACTGTCCTGGCTTGATTGTGTTGCATCTTTTTATTTCATCTGAGAATGTGGCACAACTTCCTGTAAAAAGTTAATAGATGCCTAAAATGCTTAACAGAACATTTAAGTAAATATTTTCTCTATTTTTCATAATTTATAACACAGATCACAGGTGACAAATTTATAACAGATTTTTCTCTATACTTTTTCAGGTTTGTTAGAAAGCTAACGGAAAGGCAAGTAAGTAGAATTCTCCTTTCTGTTCATTTCTGTATACAGAAAATGTTGTGTGAATACATTAAATAGTTAATCTCTTTGACAAATTCTGCTGACTTAGTGACAAGTCAATAAATATAGATCTTCCTGTATAGCAGACAGAAATCATCAGTCTGCAAAGTGTTCTTCTAGTTGTGTTGCTGTGAAATTGACTTCTAGCAGCACAAATTCAGATTTGTGTGGTCAGAACACAGCAGAATAATGTTCTGTGAACATTCTTTATTCACTTAAGTGTT